>NC_135875.1:8450269-8457769 GCF_031162955.1 Sander vitreus
GTTAAAATATTAACTATTATCAGTAGAGCCTGGACGGTCCTTTTCCTCTGTGAAACATCACAGCTACACAATTTCACAATAAAAGTTTGACGAACTGCTGTTGATGAAAAAGAACAAGAGGAGAGAATGAACAACACAGAAAAAGCAAACGGTAGAATGGAGAAAGGCCTCAGTTCAATTGGGATCTGAGACAAAAAAATATTTCTAGTTCTAACTAAAATATAAAAGTATATCCCATTAAAAGAAATAAGTTGATCCAGTTGTTTTATTTCTTTCCTTTTTTTTCTGTGCGTGAATATGTATTTTGTCTCTCAGGTTCTGTGGCATCTCGACATCTTCCGCAGAAGCTTTCGACAGCTGACCACGCACAAGTGCATGGAGGACTCGTGCATCTTCTGCGCTTTAAAGGTAAAACACTCTGGCTATGTCCTCTAATGGCTTGTGGAGGTCTTACTGTAAACAATAAGCAGCGGTCATTACTCCGTTGTGTTGGCGTTGCTGTTTCGCAGTTTATTTTTTATTTTTCATTCATTCATTTCGTTCATTCCTTCTGCTTAAAATACAAACATTGTTGTCAGAAATGTAAACCAGAGGTTGGGACTGAAGTACTTTTACTGAAATGGTGTACTTACAGTATATGAGGTACAAGTACTTAGCTTGAGTGTTTCTCTTTTGGGGGACTTTCTACATTTCCTCCACCACATTTCAGAGGGAGACCAGTACTGCATTTCAATCAGGAGAGACTTCGTTGCAGATATGCAAAGATTTATTGTACGAATGCATGATATGACATGTACAGTCTTTGGAGATTAAACTCCATCATTATTAAATGATATATAATTAGGGGGTTAGAAGGCCAGAAGCTGATTCCCCCCGATGGAGTCTAGACACTGATGGCGGTGTGAGGAACCCGAATACCGAACAGAGGAGTCGATGGCAGTCTGGTCGGAGGAGGAACCAGGAGCCGTGCAGGATGAAGACCGGAGGAGCAAGGGGAGGAGGAGGGTTGTGTTCTTAGCCTGAAATGACAACTGAGCAGCAGAGAGAGACAGGTTTAAAACAGGGGTGTCGTGCTGTGATTGGCTTGTGAAATTCAAGGCCGCTTCTGATTGGTTAGATAAAAGTGAGCGCCTCAGCTGTTCAGTTTTAGAAGAGAGAGAAATGTGATTAAGTTTAGAAGTCTTCCTGCAAGAATTTACGCTGAGCTCCATTTATCCAACAACTAGAGTAACGTGACACAGAGACTGAGATAAACTTACATGACATCGCTAATATGTGTCGTCGTTTTCCCCTCTTTCCTTCCATATTTTCTGTAGTAGTAGGAGAGACCTATCTCCTAATAAACACAGCAGTGGAGATTCTTGCACGGGGTTATGTAACCACTGCAACCAATACTTTTAATCCAAAATGGAAAAACAAAAGAGCATTCGCACACAAAATAAAAACTATATAGAATATAACTAACTATAACTAATATAGAATAGATGTAGAATAACGTTTTTTTGTTTTATTTTTTTTTTACATTATTTTTTGGGCATTTTAGGCCTTTATTTTTTATAGGACAGCTGAAGACATGAAAGGGGAGAGAGAGTGGGAATGACATGCAGTAAAAGGCTGCAGGTCGGAGTCAAACCCGCAGCCGCTGCGTTGAGGAGTGAACCCCTGTATATGGGGGCGCACTCAACCAGGAGAGCTACCCAGACACCCAAGAATAAAGTTTAATGATACCTGTGTAGCATCTCTAACTGACCAACCCACCACTGATAATTATGTTTTGTCCTTACTTTTTTTACCCTTTTCCTTCCCTCCTTTGGTTCCTTTCTTTGGCTTGTAGACTTGTGTCTTCATTCTTTAACATCGTCTCGTCTCTTTTTCTTGCTTCCTTCTTTCTGTCCTTCTTTCCTGTCATTATATACTTTATATAATTATATATAAAAAATATATTTTCCTGTCAAATGATTGTCTTTCACAATGAGTACCTTTATTCTAAATACTTGATATTTTGCGGCCGTTTTTCTCTGTGGTGTTGCTCCTTCTTCTTCTTCCTCCAATGAGTAAAACACATCACAAACTATGCACCAGACACGTTTTCCAAGTAAAGAGCTACCTTACAGTAAGTGTTTAGAAACAGTGCATGTAATATTGCTTTTATAATGTAGATTCAGGTTGAATCACTGTTGTTTTCCTGCAGCTGCTGATAGAAAGTTACCAAACAGAAGAGGAAGATCATAAAACCCTCATAATGAACGAGCCTTATGCAGCTCTGTTCCAGCCATTTGTTGCATCAATTATGACAAATATGTGTCTGAATGAAGGGAAGTGTGTGTGTGTGTGTGTGTGTGTGTGTGTGTATGTGTGTGTGTGTGTGTGTGCGTGCGAGCGTGTATGTGTGTGTGTAGCAGTGACGATGTGCGTGTTCTACACGCTGTTCTGTCTCCAGCGCTTCTCTGTAATTAATTGGCTGACTGAAAGCGCTGAGCTAGCAGAGCCCACGCTGGGATGCTACACACACACACACACACACACACACACACACACACACACACACACACACACAGTACACGTAGTCTGTTTGTAGCTTGGTCCCCACGGCAAAGGAGATAAAAGTCTCTGAATAACTGGTCGAGGCACGCACCAAATGAACTTGAATGGCGTGTTACATTTTCAAATATCCATTTTACAGAACCTAAAGAGATAAATGATGATTTCGGGTTCTTTTATTTTAGAAGGGATTGTGTGTGGATTTCGGTTTATCTGCAGCAGGTAAAGACGCCCGCCCTTTGTAGTAAACATAAGTTCAGAGGCTGCCTGTGGCTATCCCTCTAGAAATCACTGCAACACTTTATCTCTCTCAACAGCAAAGCACTCACACACACATGCACAGACCCATATACCTGAACATACACACACACACACACACACACACACACACACACACACACACACACACACACACACACACACACACACACACACACATGCAAGGAATAGGAAGAGAGAAGAAGGAAAAAGAGAGAGGAGAAAGTGGGAGAGAAGAAAAGAGAAAGATGAATGAATGTGGGAGTTGGTGGAGATTGCTCCTGTCTTCACACTTGGACCAGTGTGCGCGCGTACACACAACACACACACACACACACACACACACACACACACACACACACACACACACACACACACACACACCCCTACCTCTCTTACTCACTCTGCCTCATCCCTCTCTCCTCTCCTCTCTCCCTAACACCCTCCCTCTCTCTGTAGGGTATATTCCCCCTCCATTCTCCTTGGCGCATTGCTGCAGTCAGCACAGCCACCATAACACACACACACACACACACACACACACACACACACACACACACACACACACACACACACACACACACACACACACACACACACACACACACACACAAACTATTGCTCACACAGTCCCTTTTCCCTCTTCTCTTTCTCTGTTTTACCTTTCTTTCTCTCTCTCTCTCGCTCTCTCCCTCTCTCCCTACCTTTGTCTCTTACTCTCGCTCTCTCCTTCACACACACAGGCACACACGCGCACACACACACACACACACACACACACACACACACACACACACACACACACACACACACACTCCCTGTCAGTACGACTGCATTACCTTTCCCATTGCCAACCCTCAGCCTGCACACACTCAGCCACACTCACAGACTGAATTGTTTCATAACATTTTCTCCACATCGGATCACAGCCATCTTGCTTCCAAAATGTCAAGTATCGGTTCTGAAATGTTCAGTATAACCAAAGACATAAAGAGGGGAAATAAAACTAGGAAACAACTCCAGGGAATGTTTACTTGTCTGAATTTTACACAGATTAAAGCTTGACTTGAGATGAATACTGTGATGTATGGGTGGAGGAACTTGTGTTATTCTGAGATTGTGAAGTCATAGATGGAAACTTAGTGAGGTGGAGTCTAAGCAGCCCCAACAGGTGCTTCAATCCTGTCTCCATGGGACATTTATAGTGAATATAGTTAAATAGTTGGGTGTACAAAGAAAAAGACTAACACTGGAGACCGGGGATTGCAGTCTGGTGATTTTAGCCCCTTTTTAGGGGGGCTCAAGCTCAAATTCTTTTTTTAGTGCTTCAAGTTGGAGTTTGCAAACTTGTCTGTTAGTGACAGAGGACAAACAATTACAGGTTCAAAGGGCTTGAAACAGGTTTAATATCCCGTGCCGCTGTAGCCGATGCTATGCACCTGTACAGAAACGTAGTGTTGGCCAATCGGAGGAGGTTGTGCCAGACTCCCGCCTTTGGCTGAGTCTCTAGCTGATCTGTCAGAGGGAGAGCAGGAGTGCGGTTGTGAAGTTTAACGTTAGTAGTCCCCAGAGAAAGAGAAGAAGTTGGTAATTTCATGGCGCAGATTAGAACCCAAATTGAACCGTAAGTAACTAAAATTGCTGAATGTTAGAACATTGTGTCAAACTGGTCGTTTACTGGATTTATAAAGTGTCAGGTTTAGTTCCATCATCAGTATTACTGTAATAGTGTCAAAAAACATTAGCTGACGTTGGTGTTAAGCTAGCTAAGAGATTATCGGCTAATTACTGATTTAGCAGGGGGGGGGTTGACACTTTTGCAAGGCACTGTATCCGTGTCACATTCTCATCAGGGGCTGAGCCCCCCTGAAGGTCTGATCCTAGAATCGCCCCTGGTCCCATGTGTGGATGGGTTTAGGCTACTAAAACACTTAAGTTAGAGAAAGATGGTGGTTTTGGTTAAATGCATCATCTCAAAGGGGAACTTGTCATAAAGAATATCGGCTGTGGTCGGCTTGAATTCACGTCGGTTACAATTGATTGCAAAGTTGAAATGTTGTAATGGTGGAAATAGTATTAAAACATCCATTTGAATTCCTCACATCACCTCATTTAGCATTAACTGCTTCTCCAATGTCCACCCAGATGTTCACTGCTCCGGCGTGTCAATCCGAACTTCTGTTTTGGGCTGTTTTAGTGTGGGGTCAAAAATAGTTGCTTGGTTTTTGCTTTTTCCAGCTGCGAATTCTTACCAACAAAAGAAATTAGGTCATTTTTTATCCGTTGGCAATCTGGAGAAAGTTACCCATGCTTTGATCTCTCCGTCTTTAGAAGTCTGCAGCTCTCTTCAGTCCAGGCTCAGCCAGAAGTTACTCTCACTGCCTCAGCTTGAACCGAATGCTACTTTTTGTACTCATGTTTACTGCATGTAAAGCACAGATTAATCTGGATCACATGAGCCATAGTCATTTGCAAGACTGTGGTGTCTACTAATACTACTACTGTTACTACTATTACTGCAACCATAATATAATGATAACTAGAAAATATTCAGAAAGCACAAACTTCCACCAAGGCAACACAATAATCTAATCGGTCATTTTAATAACAAATCCTGAACCAAGAACAAAAGAAAGAAAGTCCAGAGACCTGTACTACGAAGCGAGATCAACATGTCCTGGATTTCTTTCAGTTACCCGGCTTCACCTAACCTAACACCCGCGGTCCTGCATAAGCTGTATCACGACGCTGGTTATCAACTAGTTCAGTCAACTCAGGGTTTCCCAATCCAGCGGCGCGCGCGTTCACATAAAAGAGGCGGTGTTTGCACAGCACGACCAATCGCAAACATCTACCAGAGCCGCATATTTTACATAAGAAGAGGAAATTATAATTCTACATAAATAATAACAGAGACACGGTTTTGCAGGCAAAACGCAATACAGTCACTGCTTCCTAAAACAGGAAGGAAAGCTGGCAAAAAAATAGCCGACGCTGTAAATGCGTAAATCACAACGCTTATTAATATCACTTCCCCATCAGTCAGGACCAAGATCTGACCATAATTACACTTGTGCACTTTCCATAAACTGTCGTTGCTTTAGCCTAGTATTTCAGTTGCAGCCCTGGCAGTGGGAAGCCATCGTGAGAGCAAATAAAATATATAAAAACAAAATTCAAACTGATGTGCGCATTGGCAACACACGGCTCAAGAAGCCGAACCGATATGTAATTCCCTCCCATTACAATCTATATATTTCATAAATATACACATCAGGGAATGCTAACGGGGTTGTCGGTCTCTAAATGTTTTAACTTTCTCTCTCTCTCTCTGCGTACCGAGCTCCGCCTGATCTTCTAAGAACGGTGACGCCGTTATCAATCGAGTATTGATTGGTCAGTAGGCGGTGCTTGATCTCTGATCTCCAACTTAACCTGCTCCCGACCAGGTTAGGCGTTCAGCATAAGTTACCACGGCGATTGAACCTGATCACAAGTGATCCACCTTCGTAGTACAGAAAACCCTGGGTTGAACCTGAAGTTAGCTCGTTAACGCCAAATCTCGCTTCGTAGTACAGGCCTCTGCTGTTGTGGAGAAAATCTTAATCCTGTGCAGGAATATTAGGCCTTTGTACGAGCATGAATTGTGCAGAATTTACGCAGAAAACCAAATGTGATAAAGATTGTATAAAATGTGTGGAATTTGTAATTTAAACAATGTTGCTTCTACACCTGACAGTGATTCACAACCTGGGGGTCAGGACCTCTTCAGTGGATCACAAGATAAATGTTACGATCATCTGTTTGGTTCTGGTTTTGTTGGTGGTTTTTTGTGTTTGTGTTTTTTTCCTTCTCCTCTCCTCTCTGCAAGGCATGTGTGTGCGGCAGGGGGCGGGGCTGGCTTCTCCAGGCAGCTGACGAGGCACACCTGTATTCATTCATCTCATCACTCTCTCCATAAAAGCCTGGTCTTCGCGCCGACACTCTGCCAGATAGTTCCGTCATGTTTAGCTCTACAGTGTTACCACGCTGCCTACCTTGTTCCTGTTTTTCCACTCTGCCTCAGAAGACATCTCCAGCCGGCCCGTTCCCTGACACTCCTGTTCCTGCTCGTAGACGCTTTTTGTTCTAATAAACTTTTGTTCACTTACCACCTGTGTCCGCTCTCTGCTTTGGGGTCCAAACTCCACTAGTTCACAACTATACATCTGAGAATTAAAGGGAAGAAGAAGAAGAAGACGAAGAAAAACAAAGTCATTCTTTTTTTGTATTTGTCTCTAATCTGACAATCTTACCTTTTTCTAAATATTCCAGGACAATATGTTATGCTTTTATTGGAGATGACAGGAAAGGAGGGGAGGGGATGTTGCTGTTCATGGTTTGTTGACATCCCTAAACCCCACAGGTTTTGGGGTTGAGTTTTTACCTCTTTGGGATTTAATCATTTATTAAAAGGTATAATATTTAACTTTTCCGCATTAAAATGTCTAAAAATGACTAGATTTTATTATATGTCAGTGGTGTCATATATCCTATTTGCCAGTCAGCGTTGTGGTTGTCTCCTAGAAGCTGTCATAAATTGACTTTCTATCCAGTTTTAAGCCACATTTTTACAATATATACTTTTTAGATCATGGCCGTTTTTCAACCAGATGAAAGATTTTAGTCATCAGACGTCTGGATCAAGTTGTCAGAGAAACA
>NC_135875.1:8462769-8502769 GCF_031162955.1 Sander vitreus
ATATTGTTGTTGTGTGTGTCCAATGCTGCAGTAACCAGGCGGTGAGGATGCTGGAGTGCAGAGAAAAAGCCACACCAGACATGTTTGGAGAACTGCTCCGCAATGCCAGCAACATGGGAGACCTGCGCAACTGCCCTGTGAGAGCACACACACGCACACACACAACACATGGACACACACTTCAATGCGCACACAGTACGCTCAGCAACTCAATACTGTTAACTTTAGAACTACAGAAACAAAGAATGTACAAAACATAAATTGTGCTTTAGACATTTATTTTTGTACCTTTCCATGTTCATTTTCTTTCTTTTGATGCAATCCAATATCCAACATCAGCAAATTTCTTTTTTGTAATATCAAGAGATGGGGAAAAAAACAATAATAATTCGAAAACCAGGATGAAAATCAGTTTAAAAAAAAGAATATAATGCGCAGTGTAACCACTTTGGTAGTTTCATCATTTCTTGTTTGTTTTCCCCTCTCTTTCCTGGTGGGTCTATGTTACATAATCAGCAGCTCATTTGCATTTTCTTACCATTTTCTCTCTTCACTTTCTATTACCGGAAGCGTTTTCTAAATGTCTCTTCATTGACCTCCTTTAAAGTAAAACATAATGATCATCAGCAACATCTTGCAGCAGAAAACTAAATTTATATTTTTGGCTGAAAATTAGTAAAAAAATAAATAAATAAAATGATTAGCCTCAAATATATTGTCTGATGCATTGAAAGGAGATTGGATTAAGATAGAGAGACAGAGGAATGTGTATGATGCCTTTGTTCTGCAGGGTTGTGTGTTGTGCCACCACATGGGAAAGTGCTGCTGCTGCTGCTGAATAGATCCAGCTTGGACCCGCTCTCTGCCAAAGTGTCTGCACAAAAAGCCTCCTCAGCTGCCCCTCTCTTCACACAGCAGCAGCAGCAGCAGCAGCAGCAGCACCACCAGCACAACCTTCTCCGCTGCAGCTACACTAAAACACACCGCTATCTTATTCACGGTCTAAACGCTGACGTTGTGTGCGCAGTCCTGCGGGAGTCACACAAACCTTCCTCTGTTTATGTTCCATAACCACCAAATTTTACCACATCAGGCTCTGCTCAAACAAAGTGATGGTATTTGAATGGGAGCGAGATGCTGTAGGTGCCATGCTGAAGAAAGCAGATTGTGAGGATGTTTGATGGTGCCAAAGAGTTGACAGAGGAAACTGAAGTGAAGTTCTGGATACACAATTTTTTTATGTGAAATAAGCTAAAATTAATTAAATTAATTCAATATATAGATGGAAGAAGTTTTCCGATATTTTACCACTTAAAAATAAAATGAACACATTTTACTTGAAGGCCATTAAACCATTGTTTCCAATGCGCTTCTTACTATAAGTAATTTACAATGTTCTGACTAAATTGGATCGATCATTTTTTTCCATCTGTGTTCTTCTTGCTGGTTTGAAGTGGGCAAGGCTTTGTTGAAAAAAGTGATGATCAGGATTTAGCAATATATAATCTGAATCTAAAGACAGCTGGGATTGTTTTTAAATGCTCAATCCTCAGCCATGCCCTTATATAAGTATTAAGTATTAATGTGAAAGCAATTGCGTGAGGCAGAGCTGATTTAAACTACTGTTTATAGTGCTGGGTAGTTTAATTTGCAACAGTGCATCATATTTCATAAACTGACTACTTTTGTATAAAAAAATCTGCAAAGTAGCGAGTAACCATAGCATTCAAATAAACGTAGAAGGGATTAAAGTCGGATGTTTTCCTCTCAAATGCAGGGAAATACAAGTATAAAGTAGCAAGTACAAGACGAGAAAATTCCCTTCAGCTCATTTTAACACGTTTCACCAATCACAAAAAGAAAACGGAACAAAAGTCACACTTGTGACCCATGCATATGCATGCAAGAGCCCTGCAGGACTCACACATGTATCAGCAATTTGCAAGCAACAATAGCAATTTGTGAAACGTGACCATTTGTGTTCTACATGATAACAGTACTTACAAATTCCTTTTGTGGAAGGCTTTTTTCTTTCCGTATATTGGGCCATCATTCGTATTGGTATAATAACTTAGTTAATTGCTTAGATCTGGGGACAAATAGAAATTGCTGAAAAGAAGTCCGATGTGCTAAGAAAGACAAGCAGTCAGGCGATCATACAGTTTTTAAACAAACCTGCAGGTTAGCCAAACTTATTTGGAAGAGGAAACATGCCCACACTGTCCAAATGAAGTGATTTAGATAATCCGGCTGAACTGTTGGCTTGTTTACAGCCTTGCCCCATCAGACTTTGTTGTAACCATGTTGCCACTTTCCCAGATCCCAGCATTAGGTACATTGCAGTACAATGTTATCATGACTGATGGGGACGATGGCCAGAACAGGGTAAACACACATTCATACCTGAAAGCTGCCCAGTACAACCACAGTCTGATCTGCTGGCCACTGAGCAGCTCCACTGGAGTGGTTGGGGTTAAGGGTCTTGCTCAAGGGCACCGCAGTGGTTGTAATGAGGGAGCGACAAGCGCTGCTCTTTCACTTTCCCCACCCAGATTTTATTTTGTCCTGTCGGGTCTGGGGATTGAACCGACAACCTTTAGGCCACCACTGCCCCAAATTAAGTAATTACGCTGTACATTATGGGCTGTTATCTAAAGTGTTACCGTGAATTGCAAGTAACTTTCCACGTCTGTGTGTATGTTTGGTGGTTTTCCTACATCTGCCTCTTCAGCTGTCACCACATTGATAAAAGTGGGATTGTCCTTTTATTTCGGTGCTGTATGAGTCGTGAGGAAGCATAAGCATAAACATTTACCGAAAGTTGTTTCATTTTGTTCTGGAAAATGTCACGATCAGCATTCTGCAAACCTACAGTATCCTTTGACCAGCAGCGCTATTATATAACTCACTCTCTCCTGGAAAGGTCTGCATAGCCACAGCAAAAAAAGAAAAAAAAAAAGAAAAGAAATCTTTGCATATAACATTCAGAGATGAGATTGCACCGATCAATGTTGTATTATGAAGCAGAGCAAATCTGTTTGTACGATCATTTGATGAATGATGTTGTCAGCTGCTGTTCCCAGCAGTGAGGAAGCACAGAGAGCTAACTGAGGCTGTGTGTCCCGTCGATGTGTTCTAAGCTAACAGAAGTGCCGTTTGGCTGCTGCTCCCTGGCTTGTGTCCCTTTCTGAGAATTCAGAAGCAGGCCCTGGCAAAATACCCTCCTGCCATCTCTGGTGCCAGCGCAAGACAGCACGCCGCCCACAAAGGGAGAGCTCCGTGTGTGTTTGTGCATATGTGTGTGTGCGAGTGTTGTGTTTGGCAAAGTGTCTGGTTGCCGGGGTGTTCTCAGGCTGTTTCCGAACCAGCTCTGCCAGCACTGCGTGCATGCTTGTGTGTGTGTGTGTGCATGCGTGTACGTCCTTTGTGTGTGTGCAACGGCTCTGTGGTGGGTCATGACTCAAAGGAAGTATTCAGAACACATGGTTCTGAACTCAACAGAAGGCCCAAGGGACAAATACAACTCAGCACAGCGCTTCTTCCTCTGTCGTTCTCTCTTACAATCCTTTCATCATCTCTTTTCTCCAGCCTTTTATCTCTGCCCCTTTTCCTCCTACTGTTCAGTTTGTTTGTGTGTGTGTGTGTGTGTGTGTGTGTGTGTGTGTGTGTGTGTGTGTGTCTGCCTGCCTGCATGCGTGCTTGCGTGTGTAATCATCACTGCCAAATAAAGGGATGGTTTTAGCGATGTCACACTCATAGCACAGGATGAATCAACCTAGTTGATAACACACTTTCCTTTTCGTTTTCTTTTTTTTTTTACCTCCTCCCCCTCTCTCCATCACAGAGTAACTGTGGAGAGGTGTTGCGTATCCGCCGGGTGCTGATGAACTCACCAGAGATCGTGTCCATCGGGCTGGTGTGGGACTCAGACCACTCGGACCTGGCGGAGGACGTCATACACAGTCTGGGGACCTGCCTGCGTCTGGGAGATGTAAGGGGATCACACACACGTCATACGGTCATTAAAAGCATTAATATATATGTCATGTTATGTTAAGTGTACCAATGAGCTAGAGGTGCTAGTAATTGTGACATGGACATCAATAGTCAGATGTTTGTGGTGGTGACTGCACCCTCAGTGTCTCATAAGGCTCATGAGACATCCCATTGATGTGCCAGATTTTTTTGCTTCTGTAGTGGAAGGATTCTAGGGAAGACGTGTGGTCCACCACAGACGTGTGGTCCACCACTTTGTCAAGTAACGTAGGCTACATGATATGTTTTGCATTTAAGTACTTAAAGTCGTGATGACACTGTTGATCAGTGACTGGCAATAAAATTGTTTGGCTTCTACATTGTTTAAAATACCAGCATATGTTACAGCTTGTGAACTCTGAGCTTTCCAGGAAATTATGAATGAGTGGACTGTTCTCGTAAACACTTTGAACTCGACCCCATTTAAAGGCACCATAACTATTGTCTCAGCCAAATATGTCATATATTTTTTTATTTTCAGGACAAATTTGGCTACTCAGACATGCCTTAGTTTTGCTTGAGAGTAATATGTTCTAGGATGGTTGTTATGCAAGCATGATGTATCCAGAGAGTTAACACAGTAGATTCCTTATTATACAAACGGAAGACGTGTGGTCCACCACTTTTGTCCAGACTGAAATATGTCAACAACTATTGAATGGATTGCCACAGAATTTGGTAGGAATGTTCATGGTTTCTAAAGGATGAGGCCTAGTGACTTTGGTGATCCTCTGACATTTCATCTAGTGCCACCATCCGGCCAACTAAAAATGATTTATGCCCAAATACCGGCAAAAACTACTTTTTGTTTTGTGCTAAGTACCTAATGTTTACATGCTGATCCATGAAGTTAACAGTGTTAAACATTGCCTGCAAAACATCAGCGTCAGCATTATCACAGTGAGCATGTTAGCATGCTGACTTTAGCTTTCAGCTTTTTCAGAGCACCGCGTACAGCCTCATAGAACAGCTTGCGTCTCGATGAGTTCCAAATTGCATACATTACTTTTTCTTTTTACTTTTAGTATGTACTGCAGCTGCCCTTACAAAGTGTATACTGTTGCATGCAGTTTGCATACAGTTGGGACATACTACTTCATCATAACACTTGAACTTTGACCCTCTTGCTCATATATGCTGGACAAAGGATTGTGGGTCAGAATAGCCAGAAAAGCATGCTGGCTTGCATAGTGCAACATCTGACCAGATGCAGTACTACTGCTACTACTGGTATTTTTTGCATACTGCATTTGATACACTATGTATAGAGACATACTAAATATATTTCAGATATACTAAATAGTATGGTAGTATGGGTATTGGAATGCAGTGAGAGTCTAGTTTTCATTCAAATAAGGGTTGTAGGTCATGACAAAATTGGCAAAGTTCTAGCCTGATAATCAGACTGAATTCCCATTTTGTTTCACTACATTGCATGCATTGAGCCTGACATTGTGTTCAAGGAAAATTCTGTTGACATAGACCAGTCTACCAGTTGACCCTTTCTTGAAATGTTCAGAAATCCTTTAACGTCTTGAACCAATTCCCTTTGTGTGTTTCAATCCCTTCATTTCTAGGCTTACGGCTTATTCTTACTTGTTTTCCACATGGGAAGTCAAGTAACGTAGGCTACATGATATGTTTGGCATTTAAGTACATGAACTCTGAGCTTTCCAGGAAATTATGAATGAGTGGCCTCTTCTCGTAAACACTTTGAACTCGACCCCATTTAAAGGCACCATAACTATTGTCTCAGCCAAATATGTCATATATTTTTTTATTTTCAGGACAAATTTGGCTACTCAGACATGCCTTCATTTTGCATGAGAGTAATATGTTCTAGGATGGTTGTTATGCAAGCATGTTGTATCCAGAGAGTTAACACAGTAGATTCCTTATTATACAAACGGATGCTGATCCACTCCAAAAACGAAATCCTATTGGATCCTTTGGCCTTCCACCCATAGAAAGCCAAAAGACACCTCTGTTCCACAAGCTTCTCTAACTTACTGCAATCTTTCATTTAGCATTTCTTTCATCTCTTACTGAAAAAAGTAAGTGTGTTCCTGATGTTTACTTTCCTTTATCTAAGACACATTAAACAAAGCATTAAACTACAGCAGTTGCTATTAGAAAGTTACAACGATACTTTGTTAGCGCAGAAAGAACTACGGCAGCAGCAGCGCAGGGACTTACGTCATCGTAACTCGGTTTCCTCCGTATCAATAAAACTTACCAAAGCTCTCTTCTTAAAGGCAGAATGAGTAGGCTTTCTGCATTGCAGTTTGGTAACAAAATTCAAAGTTGGCCCCTCTTCCCCGGATCAACGACACCACAAGCGCAAGCCTCCTCTCCTCTACTTCAGTGCTCGCCAACACCAGATTCACTCACGGAACGAGCTTTGTCCACTTCGCGTTCCGCCTTGCTATATTTGCTTGTTAATTTAGTTTCTTCGGTGCTGTGTCCGCTATTTTTGTAGCATTCTCTTGCTTCTCATGCTTGTGCATGCGTAGGGGCTACACACCAAGTGCCCAAAGGCTGATGCGCAGAAACGTCCCGAACATAGCCAAATGGAAAGAAAAGAGAAAATACAGGCAGAGGGCAGGGTCTCTGCAGATAGAGACACCGCCACACAATTCCAGTGGGTCATAAATGATGATTGAGAAGGATTACTCCTACTCATTGTGCCTTTAAGTGATTTAAAAAAAAATGTTTTGCTGTCTTAAAACTTTTACAGCATTCGCTCATTTGTCCTGCTGTTACAGACTTGTCTGAGCTTAATGCTACACCTTGACTCACGTCTTTTGTTGAGCCGTGACGTTAAAGGCTGCTAAAAAACTAATTAAATAATCGGAAATAAATGATACCAGAAACTTAACCTCCACGTTACAGGTACAAATACCCAGAGGCATGTTTAAACACACACTGATGTTCCAACAGTCAGACATGAACACATGCAAGGACACACGTACAGTATACTGTCAAAGACACACTAGTGTAAATGCAAATGTGCAACACTCAAATACACTCTCAATGACAAACACAAATACAGAATACAAATATGTGCGTGCTGCAGAGCCCAGTAAACTCAACCAACCCCCGTTCCAGCTCACTCTGAAAAACAACAAATTATAGCACACACAAATTATAGCGCACACGAAACAATAGACCACCTGACCTTATTCATTATCCATTATTCTCATATAGCTGCTGCTTTCACACCTCAGACACACACACACGTGTTTGACCCCTGATACTCTGTCATGACTGAGTCATGTTGATGCATTTTAAAGCCACTGTTACCTCTCCATCCGCATTCTGAAGTGAGATCGATGAATAATGGATAAGTGAATATGACTGTGTTACAGTGAGTCAAGTTATTTCCTCTATCTTCTATCTCCTGTCTCCGCATGCTGCGGTTCCCCTCTTTTTCATCCCGCCGTTGTGAGATGAAGCCTGTTGTCAGATGCAAATCGGAGGCACAATCTATCGCATTCTCTGCTTTTGTTTAGTCGTTCAGGGAATCAGAGAAAGTGAATCCATCGGCCTCTTGTATCCCTCCTCCTTTTCCACTGCTTCCACTTTTTCTTTTTGTCTGTCTTCTGCCTCGCAGTCTCTCTTTTCTGCTTCCGTTACTCTTTTATGTTCTTTCTCTCCTTTTTTTGTAGTGCTGAAACGATTAGTCTATTAAAATAAATAGATAGCGTCATGTCATTCATCAAGGTGCTGAATGCTGAACACTTGCAGGTTCCGACTTTTCAAATATGACGATTTGCTGTTTTTGTTATTGTGTCGTTGTGAACTGAATATCTTTGAGGTTTTGGATCGTTGACCGAAGAAAAGAAGCAGTTTTGAAGACGTCACTTTTGTTTTGACATTGTTACATTTTGTAGACCAATCACTAATTGACTAAAAAAAGTAATCAATAATGAAAGTAATTGTTACTCGCAGGCCTAGATAAGTAAGGAAACATATGGTTCTTTGCAGCAGCAGGTAAAGATAGGACACTTTAGAATACAATGAGATTATATAGAAGGTTATGTTCTTAAACTAACAACTTCAGTACTTTTTTGCATTAATCTGTGTATTTATGTAAGGTGCAAATAGCAATAGTATTTATGTGAGATCTGTGCATCATTTCTGCATGAAAAACTGCAGTATATGTCCATAACTGTACAGCACTGTATGTGCAGTAAACACTGAGTGGAAAGTAAAGAGTTTGAGAAAAGGCAGTGTGTGAAGGATGACTGCATACAGCATATATACTAGGTGAGCAAAAATGTGCTTGTATTCACATTACCTCCCCTATCTCTATCTCCCCCCCCAACTGCACACCTCTTCCTCTCTTCCCTGCATCCCTCCCTGTCTCCCTGTCTCCTCCCTCCTCTCTCTGTCTATCTCTCTCTCTCTCTCTCTCTCTCTCTCTCTCTCTCTCTCTCTCTCTCTCTTTCTCTCTCTCCCTGTAGTTGTTCTACCGTGTGACAGAGGAGAGGGCTCGCCAGGCGGAGCTCTACTTGGTGGGCATGGTGTGCTACTACGGCAAGCACTACTCCACCTTCTTCTTCCAGACGAAGATACGCAAGTGGATGTACTTCGACGACGCCCAAGTCAAAGAGGTGAGACACAGTTTGGAGTCTGCATGCTGCAACGCGGGGAGGGTGTGCTGTGCAGTATCTGCTGCATCTCCAGTTGTGCCTGTGAGAGCAGCAATGACAAGAACTACGCTGCATGTTAGTTCAAGTGCTGCATGGCGGCTCGAGATTGATTATGTGTTTCAGGTTTAATCCCTGTCTTTGTTTTAATCTTAGTGCAGGTTTAAGTGCTAAAACTGGTCTTATGTTGTAACACTTCATGATTCAAGCATGAGCTATTCTCCATAACGCTGGAAAATAATATACATGTTGCGGTGACGGAAGCAAGGGTTTGCATGTGTCAAAGTGTGATATAAAGTGAATCTACATGTCGTTGACACTTGTATCAGTCACAGTGCACGCTGTCAATCATATTAGGTCATTGAGCTATGGAAAAGTGTGATAATATGACATCGATAAAGACACACAGCAGCACAATGTGTGTTTGACCTTCTAGTTTTGGTGGAATGTGCGTAATTTTATATCTTAATACAGATAGATTTACTTTCTCTTTGTGTTTGTGTGTGTGTGTGTGTGTGTGTGTGTGTGTGTGTGTGTTTTTTTTATATATGTTTATGTGTGTCTTTGTGTGTGTGTGTGTGTGTTGCCCTGCTGTACCTCCAGATCGGCCCTAAGTGGAAGGACGTGGTGTCTCGCTGTATCAAAGGCCACTATCAGCCCCTGCTGCTGCTCTACGCTGACCCCCGGGGGACGCCGGTGATACTGCAGGAGAGCCCCAACCCCTGTACCAGCTCCAACCCGCAGCTGGAGCTCCAGCACTGCAGCAGCAAGGCTGGTTACGACAGCGAAGACTCTGGTACAGCAAAGATGACACACTCTGCTACAGATCAGATTACTCTGGGTTTATTATCGTGTGTGTGTGTGTGTGTGTGTGTGTGTGTGTGTGTGTGTGTGTGTGTGTGTGTGTGTGTGGGGGGGGGGGTCAAGTGAGGTTACAGCTTTAAAGCTCTGACCTTCAACCCTATAATCCAACTTATATAAACTGCTTCTGTATACTGCAGAGCTTGAACCTATTGTCCTGCCTTTGACTGTAAACATATGAAGATGCAGGATTAACTGAAAGGTCATCTCTCTTTCTCTTGTTCTCTCTTAGGTCGGGAGCCGTCCATATCCAGCGATACTCGTACCGACTCTTCGACGGACAGCTCGAGTCACCGCGCCTCCCGCAGCCGATCTCTCCACCAGTCAACGGGCAGCCACCTCTCCAGCGAATCCCAGACCACAGTGGTCTGTAATTACGACATCGGCACACCGCCACACGGTGCTGACGCCGGAGGTAAAACTGCATTCGAGTCCAGGGGCGAAGTTACCTGTACAAGTTGTCTGTACTAACAAAGTAAAGCTGCACTTTCAGTCAAAACACCCTGACAGCTTCGAACAACTGCAAATACACAAGTGACTGCAGTGTTTTCCGGGAGTAAGCGAAAGTACTAAACTGCGGTACTCGTAGGTACAAGTAAGAGCAATCAATGGTCAGTTTTCAAATTTCAGTGGTAATGAAGTGAGCTCTTTGTGCTTCATTACTGCAGACTCTTCACGTTATGCACCTTGTTACTGGTTTACTTGCACTGCTGCATACATAATTGCCCCCAGTGGGATAAATAAAAATGTTATTGGAATTACTCTTTCTTTCTTTCTTCTCCCACGTTCAGAGTCAGCAGTGGAGGGTCCTCCCCGCCCTCCCTCTCCTCCTCTGCAGGAGTACAAGGAGTCGGCCGTCTTTCTCCTCTCCTCCCGCCGGCCACTCACCTCCTCCTCCTCCTCCTCTCGTCCCCTGTCCTCCTCCTCTTCGTCAGGAGTTGGGGGCTGTGAGGGCGGGGTTGGGGGGCCCCACTGGGAGGATGAAAGCACCAGCAGTGAGAGCAAGTCCAGGTACTGCACCACTGACAAACACATCGACTTTAGACATCCTGCCTTTGAATTCACATTCAAATCATGTAAAGTTGTACTTTTACTTTATATTTTTTTATGATATCATTATCTGAATATTTACATATGCAAAAAGCAGTACACCTTGCAATTGATAGTGGTGAAAGACGTTTTTAGATCCTCTACTTGAAGTACAAAGTATTATCAACAAAATGTACTTTGTTCACCACACTGCAGTATTGTTGGTGCAATAAATTGTTAAAAGCTCTATCTGAACTGTAATTAAGTCCTTTTGTAGGTCATGTATTTTTACTTTTTTGACTACCCTCTACAATTTGTTTTCTACTTTCTTTTAAGAAGATTTTACTTAGAGATGCATTTGCACCTTTTGAGTAGTGTTCAATTGTTCCACTCCTGGAGTCATGTAACATCGCATGTAACATCTTCCTCCCTTGCATTGTAGTTCTTCTGGAGGCCACTACAGACCAACGTGGAGGCCCAGGAGAGAGGCCCTGAACATCGACAGCATCTTCACCCGACCGAGAGGCTCCTCTCTGGGCTACAACACCTTGCCAGGTCCCTCTCTCCCTCCTGAGCCCCAGGACTTCTTTCCCTTGGCGGGACCCACTCCACCCACACAGCCAGGGCTACAAGAGGTGGAAGGGAGGGTGGTTGGGGAGTTGGAGGCGGGGTTTGGGCTGGTCGGACAACTCAGGTCTCTGGGCAGCGGGCGGACAATGGGTCCCCCTGCCCCTCCACCTCTGAGAGGGGTGGAGCACCAACCACGTCTGATTCAGAGGATGGAGAGTGGCTACGAGAGCAGTGAGAGGAACAGCAGCAGTCCCGACAGGTAGGAAACTCACAAATAACAATTACTGTCTCGTTCTTTCTGTCTCTGTTGTTCATTCTCTTTCTCTCTTTTGGTTTCTCTGTCACCTTCCATTTCACTTTATCAGCTTGAAATACAAATGTGACATTAACAACAATAAAATGTCCAACAGCAGTCATCCATAACAACAAATCAATCAATGAACATATTTGTCAAGAGACACATGATCTGCACTCTTAACATTTCTCCCCTTTTTGTCTCTTTTTCTTGCTCTCTTTCTCTCTGTTTTATGTCTTTCTCTCCACAGGGAGGTAGGGCAACAGAAACGGGTGCTGATGTCAGGACCTTCATGGCGTTCGGTGCCCAAGTCGAAGAGCAGCGGTGCTATCCTGCAGGAGCTGCCCTCACCCAGCTGGGGCGGCGGCACCAACACAGGTGTGCATTAGTGCATGTGTTTGCATTTATCGACTGTAACTTGCATTTGATCTGATTGAACATTATATCTTTGTGTGTTTTCAGGCTGCTCAGGGCGCAGTGAGCTGGATGAGCTGCAGGAGGAGGTGGCGAGGAGAGCCCGTCAGCAGGAACAGCAGAAGCGGAGGGAGGCTGAGCGGGAGGCAGCCATGGGATTCAACCCCAAACCCAGCAAATTCATGGACCTGGACCAGCTCCAACACCAGGGTATGGAAAAGCAAAGATGGATAAAGAGAAAGACAGAAAGAGAAAAGTAGGAGGGAGGAAGGGTGGAGGAGAAAGAAGAGATGTATGGGAGGTGAGGAAGGTTTTAAGGAGAGCAAAAAAGGTCGGTTCACTCAATTTACAGAAAACATTCTCTCACTTACTGTACCTCTAGTGGTATCTAGCCATGCAGATAGTTTTGGTTATATTTGCCCAGGTTTTAAGAAATTTGTCTCAGAGATTTCTGTCTCCACTTCCATGCAATGGATGGGAATATTATTTTAATTTGTGATACTCACAGCAGTTCATAGGGATTCTTTTTTTGGTGGAAGTTAGTTCTGATGCAAACTGTCTGCATGGTAAGATACCAGAATCAGTAATTAGTGAGAAAATATATGTTGTATGTATGTATGTATACATTTTTGTGAACTGGCCCTTTAAGAAGAAGGGAACTGAATTTAAAGCTGCACCAGGCAACTTTGTATATTTTAAACCCAAGGGGGTAAGCTTCGCTTCAGAGCTCGAA
This sequence comes from Sander vitreus, assembly GCF_031162955.1. Classification (NCBI taxonomy): domain Eukaryota; kingdom Metazoa; phylum Chordata; class Actinopteri; order Perciformes; family Percidae; genus Sander; species Sander vitreus. Next base: position 8,475,359 of record NC_135875.1, read on the forward strand.
TCTCCTATGGCGCCATTTTGATGCTACAAAGCCATCACCCGCCGTTAGCATTCCACTGACTGCCATTCATTTTGACGTCACTTTGACAGCGAATAACTTTACATCTGAAGCATTTAAAGACTTTATTTGTCCATTGTTTTTTTCTAAAGAAACACGACAATGTATAAAAGGCTCCATTACCTTGTACCTCACGTTATGGCTCCGTAGCAGACGTTTTTGTAAAAATAGGCTAACGATTGTGTCATAACCACGCGACTTACTGTCGCATAGTAGAGGAATTACCGTATAGTACAGGAGAAGCTCGCAGGCAGTTTGGACTTACATTAGCTGTTTAAGTTTAATTACTAATGTTAACTAGCATTTTAGTTAGCAATAATTAGCCTGTGCCTATGTTATCTCCTTACATATACCTACGCTCTCCGTCTCTGCAAGATTGGGAATGATTGAGATTTCTCTTGGCACAGCTACCAGAAGACTTACGACTTTCAGACAGGTTGCTCACGTCACATTTACGTCGTTTCTCTCAGTTGGAGCAGTAACGCTCAGCCATCACCGGAAAAGTGCTTCTAATGGCCTTCACTGGTCTCCGTCCAGAGCAACAGGATCTGTTGGTCCATTCTTATATACAGTCTATGTTTAAACCCCAGATTGTAACGAGCCATCACTGACTTATTAAACCATTTCAATCTCACTTGTCACTTAAAAAAAAATACAACTAATGCAAATTTCTGGCATTTCAATTGGAGGGACGTGAGGCTGTGTTATGATCTGAGCTAATAAAATGTATTTTTATGTTAAAATCTTTCCCGGTGCAACTTTAAGGTCACATTATCACCTGTTATCTACTTTAGCAGTCACAGTGACTTGTCTGTACTGTCTGATCTCCCCTTTGTCCTCATTCCCATCTGTTCGGCTGTCTCTCCATCTGTCTACCACCGTCTGTATTTTATATTTGTCTATTAGTTCAGTGTGTGTTACTCTGAGTCATACTGTATATATTTGTGTTTTTGTATGTCATATATGAGTGTTTTATGTCAGAACAAATGTGTGTGTGTTTGTGTCTGACAGTTCCAGCTGAGCTCTAGCTGACTTCAGAGAGCGAATCCTTGTCAGATCAGTTTTTTATCACCAACATGGTAACTCTTTTGGGATGTTTACTGACCAGCACTGAGTGGGAAACTTTCTCAAAGTGATTCTCATTCAAAATCACAATCCCAGTCCAAGTTCAGACTTCTAAGGAGTTCACAATGTGTATGTGTTTCTTAGTTCGCGAAACAATTCTGTGAGTGTTTGTGATTTTATGTGTCTGTCTGTGTGTGTGTGTGTGTGTGTGTGTGTGCGTGCATGTGTTTGTGTTTGAGAATGTTTCTCCCTGTGTTCATGTTTCTGTACATGTACATTTATACATACATATAAATAGTCATGTATGTACCTGTGTGTAGTGTGTATCTTTGTGTGTATGTGAGATTGTGTGTTCCAGAGCTGTAGACGTGAGACTTAAATTATGCTTAAATGGGGCACTCCACCAATTTTACATGTCAAAGTTAATTTACTAGTCACTGGGAATAATAACACTGTAATGTGTTCTGTGGCTCTACAGGAGTTTCTGGTGTAATGAGTAACTGTATTTACACCAGATGAGTAATCTCACTTTGGTCTTGGGGACTAGTACTACACATTTACGTTGCAAACTTGGGGCATGGACCATTGAAAGAGTTAGGTGTTTACCAGAATGGAGGGTCTAACAAAAACATGTAGAGCTGCTGAAGTGTAGAATCAAGTGTTTTATTACTAGGAACTAAATGCTTTTTCAGTCACGCTTCAGTATTGCTCTACGGCTCTGTTGGTCCACTACTTTGGTGGATAGATTGCTATGACATTTTGTATTTATGGTTCAAAGAGGATGAATCTTACTGACTGACTTACTGGTGATCTCCTGACTTTTCCTGTAGCGGGAGTAAACATTTCATTTGTCTAATACTTTGGTTTCTCACCAAATACCAGCAAATCTAATGACTTTCCCATCAACCTCAGCTGTACTTTGTGTTTAGTACTATTTAGCAAATGATAGCATGCTAACACGCTAAACAAAGATGGTGAACATTGTAAACATCAGTATTTTAACATGCTGAAATTAGCATTTAGCTGAAGGCACAGCTGTGCCTAAGTACAGAGAGTCACAGAGCCGCCAGCAGGGCTGTAGACTCTTAGTCTTGTTTAATCTGTCTCGGGCAAGTCCCCCAACTTTATGGATTTGGAGTACTTAGTCGCTCAAGTCACAGTCAGGACTTGAGACTTGACTTGGACTTCATTGCACTGAGGTTACTTACTTTAGACTTAAAGGCAAAACGTTTAAATACAAAAACAATTCAACAAAAAAAACACACCCGCTGTGTCATTTTCACCATCAACATTCAGACACTTTAAAGATTTATATCTTGCAATTTGCAGACTTGTGACTTGACTTAGACATGACCTAAATGGCACGAGACCTGACTTCAGATTTACTTTGACAGACTGGACACTTGGCTCAAAAGACAGCTCTGGTGTGGTCCACATTCCTGTGTGTGTGTGTGTGTGTGTGTGTGTGTGTGTGTGTGTGTGTGTGTGTGTGTGTGTGTGTGTGTGCGTGTGCGTGCGTGTGCATGTGTGTGTGTGTCCGTGTGTGTGTGTGTGTGTGCGCGTGTGTGTGTGTGTGTCTGTGTGTTTGTGTGTTTTCATGCATACTTAGTCCTTGCATCCACAAATTATATTTTTCTGTGCCAGCTTTACTATTTTAAGAAAATATGTGTCTGTGTGTGTGTGAGAGAGAGCCTTGTCTGAACTGCAGGTGTGCAGGTTTTCCCCGTCCAGCTCAGCACTAACTAAATCTCTATCAGGGATTATTGTGCTGTGTCCTGTCTGTCCTACTGTGTGTGCTTTAGTGTGTTCAGCCTCATGTACCTGAGACACACATACACACACACACACACACACACACACACACACACACCCCTGTGAGTACACTCAACCTTGATGAAGTGAAAGGACAACTTGCAAACGAACAGATGGCATCACTATCAGTGCGATTACGTAACAGAATTTGGTTTCCCACATCCGTATCAATGGTTTCAGACCAACTCCAAACAATCTGCCTCAGTGTTTTTGAGGACATTACAGCCAACGACAACAACAGAGCTGTCATCAACCTTCCTTTACTCTGTCTCTATCAATCAAAAGTCTCTAAATTCAAGCCAGGATGGGCGATGGCTGCTCTTTTGTTGTCCTCTTCTGCATCTTTTTTATAACTGACTAACACCATTTAGGGTGCGTTCACAAGGCTACACACCATAGAAAGCTTTGTCCTTTTTTTCTGTCTGGTGTGGCTTCATGAATGTAGCCTCAACTTTGCTCCTCACTTATCTAATCTTGACTTTTTGACTTACTAACTACAGTCCAAGTTTACATCTTGATGCATTTACAACAGAGCTGGAAAGTGGGATTAGATGCTGGGTGTAGAAGTATTTTTTCGCACTATAAAGTCTTCCTATTTCAAAGTTTTCTTATAATAGTATCCTCAAATTTTTGTCAACATAAAAAACATGAAAGATAATATAACTTTTGCTGAACAGGAACTATTGTTGCCGGCACAAAAAGTCACAAGCTCAGAGACACAGTGATATTTGTTATAAAGCAATATTAAATGTACTAACATTAGCCGTCATAAGTTACTGGTCATACCAGACCAAGTAAGCCTTTAGTGGCAAAACACTGAGTGTATTAAATTGAGCAAGAATGCGTTACATTACTTATGGATGTAACTTTTAATTTGTAAGAGAATAAATGTGCTATTTCATCTTTTGAAAGTTACAAAATCTAATTTTAAAGATACAAGAAGTTGATGATTGTCAGTTTTAATTATTTCAGCTTTGTTTCTGAGAAATCTTCTTTTTCGTCAATTTGGTGTGGTGAAATATTACGATACCCATGAGCCACAGCAGCTGTAGCTTTGTAGAAGAAGGTGCAAATCAGAGCTGCAGCAAATTTTGACTTCTCTTTTGTTGTAATTGGGAATAAAATAGAGCACCATAGTTATTAAATTAATCTAAAACAGAATGTTTTATCAGGTTTCTACAAAGACCTATTTCTAGTGAAATGCTCCTTGGGAGTTGTAACCCAGTGGTTACTATTTTTGATGTGTGATTTAACCAATCTCATCCCACTTTGCAACTCTATACATGTACATGTTTAAAACACATTGACTTACAGTAGAGGAGCGTAATGCATGCCGGCCCCCTCATAACCACTCCTTCTGCTCTGCTTCTATTTTCTCTGTCCCCTTTTGTCTCACCTGTTCTTTCATCCTCATATTTTGTCTTTATCTTTTACTCAATTTTCTTTCTGGTATACTTTTCTTTTCTGTTCCCTCACTCTTTCTTTCTCTGCCACTCTGTCGTTATATCTTTCTGTCTTTTCTCCTTTTTATCTCCCGCTCTGTTGTTAACATCCTCAGCTGTGCTCAGACCCCTGCATGAGGCTAACGCTCATAGCGGATTGGCTGTAGCTGCGTGCATGAGGAGCACTGGGGGCCCAATCAAACGCAGGCAGGAACAGGAAATGGAACGGGAGACAGGAAGCGCCCGCCCACAGGGGCCTTGCAGGTACCACCACTGTCCCCCCTTATGTGTCCGCAGCGGTGCCTGTCTCAAAACCACCTCAGAACCCCTTCCTCCCTTCCTCCCTCCCTCACTTCGTGTGTGTCCTCAGCTCAAGCTGTCCTTAAACCCACCTCAGGACTCCTCTGTGTGTGTCCTCTGGGTGCTGGCTGTCTAAAAACACCTCAACACCCTCATGTGTGTGTCTTCAGCTCTGGCTGCCAAAAATCCCAGAACCCCTTTTTTTTGTAACCCCAAGCACTGCACTCTCACATCCTGCTGTATGTGTGTCTGAATGAATGTGTGTGTGTTCTCAAGCACTTGGCTATATACAGCAACGTCTTATCCCCTTTGTGTTTGTGTGTTTGTTGCAGTGCAGTAAAAACCTGCTTTGCTGGACTCTGTGTTGCCATCGAGAATAAAAAGAGAGAGACAGAGTTGCTCTCTGCTTTTCCGTGCTTCACTGCTTCCCTGCATACTTGTTGTGCTGCTCTTTGTAGCTGTGTGCTGCCAAGGCTTCCCTCTGTTCTTTGTGTTGTCTGTAAAGCTGCAGTCCGTCACTGTGTTTCTGTCCTCTGTGCTGCCGTGCGATTGTAGTCCCAGATCCTGCACTGTGGTTTGTGTTTTTTTGCTCTTTGCTGTTGTGTTTGTGTGTTACAGTAAGTCAGTCTGCATTCCTCTGGATGTGTTAGTTATGCTGTGCGAGGAGGGGAAAGAGAGCTTCAGCAGGGAAGTTTCGTAAGAAGTGTCATATGTAATATGTAAAGAGTGAGGCAGCTCATCTAGAATCTGAGATAATCACATCTAACATATTTAAATAATAAGATTTCCATTGATTTCAGTCAACTGAATATCTTTTGGACTGTTGATCAGACAAAAGCAATTTAAAGATGTCAACTGTTCAAAATAGTGACAGGCATTTTTCCCTATTTTCTGACATTCTATAGGCCAAATATATATCTATCTAAATATTAATCAATTAATCGGACAAATACTCAACAAAGAAAATGCACAGATCAGAGTGGTATAAAATATAGTCTATATTGACGACGTTTCATTTACGGGATAGTTCCACTGCCGCCGGAGGTTCCACCGGATGTCCCTCATTTTTCGGCCGGATGTCCCTCACTTTCCGCTTTCTTTGTGTTGGCATTCTAAACCTCCGAGCTAGAACCATTATATTTAACTTTTTTTCAGAATAATTCTCATCACACACTCAACAGCCATTTTAATTGCAGAGCTCGCCTCCCTACGTGCACGTTTCACCAAAACATGCACACCAAAACAAGTTCCTTCCCAAGGCTATTTTGCAGAGGCACCGCTGCTGCGGTGTACTAGTACTACTAAAACACAGAGAGACTAAAACTATTTTAAAAACTATTTAAATGTTTTTTTTTTTAAATAACATCAATTCTGGATTAAAGTGCCCCTAATCCCAAAGAGTCTCCTAGAGGATCTTGGGTTAAACTCATATGAAGTTAGCAAATTACAAATGTAGTGAGGAGCCAATCCCATACATGTCTTAAACATGGTCATTAAAATCGTATAATCTACTCTAAAACATTCTCCCATGATATCTTGTAAGGAGTCTTTCTGCGGCACTTTGAACCAGCTGAGTTTATAGTAAATATAATGATTGGATTTGCTAACTTAGTCATGTTAATTACGGGTTAAGTCCCTGTTTCATTAGAACTCAGTTTAATCTGCAGCACAATTTGTTAAAAATGAATAAACTGTAAATCCAAACTGTTAACAACATGATGCAGGGAAAGAGGAGGTAAAGCTCAGCGCTCAGCCTCTTTTATTACCTTCCTCCTCTCCTCTATTGATCATCACAAGCCTCTGATTTATAGCTTGCTGCTGCAAAGCCTCTTGGGTAATTACTAAGGCCGAAAAGAGACGAGAGAGTTAATGTGGGGGATGGGGGCTGGTACTCACATAGACACAGACAGGTTTGCGTACACTCTTGTGTCTTTAAAAATAGACACACAAATGTACAGACTTGCTGTTCACACATACCAACACACACACTACTGTAGTTCAATATATACACACACACACGCGCACACACACACACACACACACACACACACACACACACAGCTACTCTGATAGAGTGCAGAATCTCTGCAGAGATGTTCCACTAATGTTCAACATATATCATATCCTCCACATATCAGTGTATGTAAATCAATAAAGTAATATAGTGGCCCGCCGAGACTGAATTACTCCAGACTGTATAAGCCACATTTATTTTCAGTGTTGATTTACTGCATCAATGCAGCATAGGGTAGATTGCTGTTTTGATAATCAGATTGAAGTCTTCAAGTCTTTGGTTGTTTGAGCTGGATGTGTTCAGATCAGAGAGTTACGTTTGGTGAACCTGCAGCGATCTGTCAGTCAGTGGAGCTGAGCTTGTGCCTGTCTCATAAACAGCATGGCTGTGGAATCCCATACACAAAGCGGTGCTTGCACAAGGCTGCATCATTGTTTGCTGGTAGCTGTTTGTTCTGTATGAAAGTATGAGAGCTTGTGTGTTTGTACGTGTGTGTCTGTTTTCTGCTTGTTTATCCTGTAGCGTTGTTGTGACCTTCCCTCTATGCAGTAACTCACCTGACGTCAGAGCAGCTCTGTTTTTTGTTTTTTTTTACTTGCTGCTGGCTTACTGACACCCTCCCTCTCTTGTGTCCTCCAGTGAACAGCCTGGCCCGGTCCAAGTACTGCTGACGCCCAATCAGGAGGAGGAAGAGGACCAGGCAGTGCCCAACCAGGACACTGCTCTGGGTCCGGACCCGCCCCCTCCTCCACCCTATCGGCCCGCTCCCCCTCGACCCCTGCTCACCCTCAGCATCCCTCACCCTTGCGCACCTTCTAGCCAAGGGGAGGAGGAGGGTGGATGCATGGGGAGGAGATGGGAGGAAGGCAAGGATGGGAGGGAGGGGACAGGGGTGAGGCTGTGCGAGTTGCTGCAGGCAGGGGGGGTGAGTGTCAGACCCCTGGGGAAGCACTTAGCCATCTCTCTGCCCTCGCTTCCTCTGCGTCTCTGGGATACACACACCACACACATTGCACACTCCACACACCTTGAACCCACACACACACACCCTCCCTCTCCATCCTCTACCCCTCCCCCATCTTCCCCTCTGGAAGCCTCTGGGCAAAGGAAACTTCTCATGCCTCTCTGGCAGCCCCCCCAGCCCCATTCCCCCACTGGTGCTGCTCAGCATTGGCCGAGGCACGAAACTGCCGCCGACAGCGGCACACGTCATTGGTCCTCCTGGAGTTTGGACCGCCCTGACGCCGTGGTGACACCGTATGAAACGCCCCCGGACCGCTGTGTCCCCATCAGGCCGCAGACCTCCAGTCAGCCCTACAGCTACAGTTGCCAGTCCTCTCCAGGGCACTACAACTCCCAGCATGCCCCAGGGCAACACAGTGATCCTTGCTGTGACCGCGAAGAGGCTGAGCTGTCTGAGCTTGACTCCCTTTACCAGGCCAGTCTGCTGGCTGGAAAGACAGGTATACACACACACACACACACACACACACACACACACACACACACACACACACACACACACACACAGAGTCAGGCACAAAACCAAGAGCTACCACAACACTTGGGAAAACTTCTAAAAGTGTAATAAAATTATATGTCGTAATTTAATGTAATTTACATGTATAATTTAATTATGAATCCCTAAAAGATTTTATGGTAGAGCTGAAATGATTATAATATTAATAATATCTAAATAATAATATAAATAACTATTATTTAATCGTCAGAACATTTATAAACAATTTTTGATAATCAAGTAACTGTGTAAGTAATTTATCCCTTCCATTTTCAGCATTTTTAATAGATAATAATCGAATAAAATAAGCAATTTATAGACGCTACGTTAGGCTTTGGGAACTTAGTGATTGTAATTTTTTTGTTCGCAATTTTTGCATATTTCATGAGCTTAATGATTAATTGATTAATCAACAAAACAAGCAATAGAGTAATTGATGATGAAAATATTTTTTAGTAGTCCTATGGTACTCTAGTATAGTCAAGTTTTCTGTTAATTCTCAAAACATAAATTGTAATGAATGTTTAGTATGTACGTTGTTACATTTGATTCCTACTAGAGATAAGGCTAAATGTACAAAGTCCCACATGTGTTGTATTTAAAACCATGTTAAGAAATGAAGAACAAGCTAAAAACCTTTAGCTGTGTCCCAGTTTAACACTACTATACACTAATTCTAAGCAGGTTTTGAGTATGTAGTGTGTCTGCACTGTAAAAGTGGCAGTTATACTTAAAAACAGTCAGTATGCTGAAAAACTTGCTTTTAATAATTTCCCCCTGGGATTATTAAAGTATTTCTGATTCTGATTCTGAACCCTCTCACACAATGCAAAGCACAAATGGATGAGCTGCTCATCCATTCATCATAGTCAAGTCATAGAATTATTCTGACAGTGCAAGTATTGTATCATTCCCCTGTTTGTATATAAATAATGTTTTACCTTGGCTTTGCATGGTTAAATTTAGAGAAACATTTGAGTTGTTAAAAAGTTGACATATTTTAGTATTTTTAAACCTGCCTGTGTGTCTTTTAAGGCTGCAGCCCATCAGAGAGGCTCATATCCAGGATGGGAGGGCAGACTCGCTCCAAGACGCCCAACGCAGACATGGAGAGGAGTGTGTATGGGGCGGACTGCACCAGCACCCCCACCTACCTCAACAAGGTATTGTCTACGTAGTCTTTCCAACAGAATCCCCTCACATGCTCGCAGGTCATCAGTTGGATCCATTTTCCAGCATCTGACAGACATTTTCTCCCTCTGCAGCCAATGATGTTGCGGGAGCCTGTTGATGGGGAAAACCTGAGACGAATTGGACGCAGCCTGAGCGGCACAGTAGTGACCTCGCGCCGCAGCCGGCTGACTGCAACCCGCAGCTTCGTGAGTGTGACTTCCTGTGTCCTGCTGCCTCCCTGTGGCCGTGCTGTTAAACTGCATCTGCCTGATATCCCGTGGCCGTGGCACTTTACACATTGCTTTTCCCTGTGCTCTTCTCCCCTGTTGTTTGTCTCGTTTCTCCCTTTTGTCCTGCTTTTTTTTTCGATTTCCAATCTGTCCTCCTCTCTCTGCTTCTCCTTGTCTTTCTTTCTCAAAGGTGAAACAGGCTGATGTCAGTGCCTCTCCTTGCTTACTTCCTCTCCTCTGAGTCCCTGTTGCTATTCCACCACTATCATCTCCTCCATTCTTCTCATCACCAACACCTTCTCATCACCACTTCCCTCCACTGCTTCACAGGTAAACACTGACTGCGCTGAGCTTATATGGCGTTACTCCTGTAACCGTTTAAGGAAAATACCGCTCATCTGCTCAAGACTGTGAAGAGTGTGCATATCTCCTTGGTTTAGCTACTTTGAGTGCCAGATGAGTGTGTTTCATAGCAATTTCTAAATCAAGTCAGAATAGCAAAGTAAAAGTATTTTCTTGATATTTTATGATATTTTTGGTCAACATTTTACTTTCTGGCAAACTCATGTGGCACAAAAACAGGCTAAGCCCCTATTTGCACATAGCTATATCCTGGGGATGTGCACTAATTTGTAATAACTGTGGAGAGCCAAAGGTTATTTTCATCCCTGGGCAAATTTACATGTGTCAAATTTAGTCAAAACATCCAGCAGAAATCACCTATCTTCTATAAACTAACTATCTATAACTTTTCTTTAAGGACAGATCACAAATGAGCTCAACAACAACATCACCCGTCAGAAACAACACAGGTTATTTCCAACTTTTGAAGCCTTACTCCATGCCAGGATGACATGTAGAAAAACTGTTTGTGTCATTTAAGTTATCTCTTTTTTTAGAGACTTTTTATGGTCTGACAAGCAGAGGCATCAGCTCAAGGTTTTTACACCTTTTCAGTTTCAGAGTGCAAAAATCACACCTCACTGTGGGAGCAGAGGCTAATGCACATTGATCTGAAATATTTTTTACAAGATGTTTTTATTCTCTCTAGAGAAAACTTAAATATTTCTTTTCAGTAATAAGTCCATCATTTTGCCCAAAACGACAGCTTGGAACAACTGGCTCTAACCCTGTATCACTGCATGTGTCACTTCTCTTCAGTTCTTAACTTTTTAGACGAAACACTGACAACAGAAACTAAGTTGAAAATGACAATTGTGGGGCAAGGTGCCTGAGGTGTTGGTACCTAAATAATAAGGAAACCAGGAACCAATGATATTGCAAATACAAAACAGAAAAATAAATAAACAGCAAGTAGACACCGACCCTTGAAACCTGTGAGATTTATTTGTTTGTTTGTTTGTTTGGGATGTGAGGTGAATCCAAATAAAACTGGTCTCAATATACAAGGCTTTATTCCCCAAATGTTTCCGGCTGCATGTCTTTGTTCTGTGGATGTAAACATAACCAAGTTTGAAAAAACTTGCCAGCTTGAGTTCTGATCCAGGTTTCTTATCATTCACTGGAATCAGTGAATCATGCTCAGAAAGCAGCATTAAGTATACAGGTAGATGGACAACCAGGTTTCTAAAGTTCCATGTAAAGGTCATAGTGTGGTATGTGAGATTATTTTTTTTCAGTAAAGCAATTAGTCAAATGACTAGAGAAGACTAGACAAGAGGAATATAAATGACCATAAATACATTATTGGTTAGAAAAGGTTGAATCGTTTTTGTTGAGTACAAAATAGCACATTCAGTACTCTGTAAACTTTAAAAAAAAATGTAGTTAATCTCAAAACATCCCTCTTTTAATGAAATTCATATACAACTTACTCCATGTGCAAAAAATCTTCCCCCAATTTGTTCTCTTTTACACATGTTGCTGCAGTCAATTCATGGAAGTTATTGTTTTTCCCTTTTTATGTGAATGTTTTATCTTATATATGTATATATATATATATATATATATATATATATATATATATATATATATATTGCATTGCAGCCCTGTGCTGGAAGAGGCCTTTTGGTGTGCTGTCATATCACTTTACTAATTCACAGAACTGTACATTAGATTTCAAAGTTTCCAAAGATAAATGAGAGGAAGAGGCCTATAAATTGATGTACAAGACATGACTAATTAATTATTTCAACTGAAATGGTGCAGAAATACAAAAAATGGCCTTGTGTGTTTGGACTTAATTAGTGTATTGGTTCAGGGAGGAGATTATATTCAATATATAATATATGTGGTGAAAACACGTGGGACAAAATGTCCTACTTAGGGGTAGATTTAAGTAGAAGATGGGGAACGTCAGGGTTCAAGTAGTTTAAAAGCTGGCACCAAGTAGCACATAACATGTTGTTTAGAGCATCAGTATGTTTGGGATTTTGAACTTCTGTGTGTGTTTGCATGTGTTGAACATTTGTGGCTAGCGCAAACTGATTTCTACGTGAATGATTGGTTTACCTCTTCCACTTCAAATCTATTTCATAGTTTAAAATTCTCTCTAAATGTTTGAATGCACCTTCATGCTGCTGTAATCTGTAATCTGTCTCTTCTCTTATCTCAGGAGCTGTCGGGCAGTGCGGGGAGTTTCTGGCTGTGTCTGACAGGGGTCAAGCTGTCTTCTGACCAGAGTCCCGCGTTGCTTCACTAATGTCCCACAGCGTCCACCTCCACGTGGGGCAGCAGCGCCGGGCCCGTCTGACGGACCTGGAATTGGCTCAGGAGGATCTAACTCAACTCCTATCCTGTTCCTCCTCCTTCTCCCTCAAACAACATGCACACGCAACCACATGCACGCACACATGTACATCTGCACTGACATAGAGCCTCCCTCAGCGCCTGCAGCACCCCGCTTAGCCTCTCCTTGCCTCCCTCCCTCTCCCTCTTGACCTACTATTCTGTCTATGCAGTCACTCTGACCCCCAACTACAACCTCAACCTTCCCCCCCCTACTTCCCGGGACTGTTGTTTCTCGTCTCCCCCCTGGGTTTTCAGAGGGTTTCCCTGTGCAAGTCAGCCTGGCGAGCATGCCGCTTTCAGTGGTGTTGTTGGCTTGGTCGCTCACTGGCGGGGTCTGACTATGACCTGAGCTCGCGGCAGACTCGTCCTCCATCCTACAGGACCCTCAGCTCAGGGGGAGACTCGTACCTAGTAGCCACGCCTCTTCCTCTTTCTTCACGGGCATTTCCTATTGGACGTTCACATAGCCGAACTGGGTCTGTTTCAGATGGACAGCCATATTTTTTCTCTTTGTTTTTGGGTTTGTTTGTTTTTTTCTTCCTGTGTGCGCGCACAGTAAACTCGCCCGAGACCGAACTCACTAATAACTAAAAGTCATGTACAGAAAAAGTCATGTATGAAACCTGTATGTTAATAAATAAGACCTTATGGAATGTTGATAATGATAATTAACAAATATTGATAAACTTAAAGTGGTACTTCCTCATGTCTGCATTTCAAATAGAAGTGGAGTGCACTTCACAAGTGTCTAGCTGGAGTTTCCGCCCCCAAACTGCTCGCCGACCTAATGACAGCTCTCCCGTTTCTACCGGGAGATTAAACAAGAAAAGCGCTTCCTTTTTTTCTGCTTCTTTACTTGTTCCTTTCTTTCCTTCTTGCTGTCTTTTATTCGCGCTTGCTTTCTTTCTTCCGAAACAAGAAACAGTAGCACCAGAATAAGGCCAAACGGGGAGGAAAGTCGAGAAGGATTGAGAGTATGTAGGTTAGGAAACCCTTCTCTTACTGTAGGCTTTATCAATGAAAAAAAAAGGGATTGACTCAAGTGCGCTTTACAAGGTTACATGGCAGAAGTGCACTTTCCGAAGGCTATTTGACTGAGGAGCAGCTGGAGAGAAGTCGATGGCATTTGTTTTACTTAAAGGCCTCAGGTGAACTTCAGTGGCACTTATCAATTTACTCTTAATTATTTATCCCTCCCACTGAAACTGGTTTTGAGACCTCAGATGTGAATAGAAAATGCTCATCTTCAGCCTGAGACAGTGACATGTCTAATATGAATATGCTTTATATAATATATATGTATTAGAGGTATTTTTTCAGCCAGTGAGCTATCTTCTTCAGAGATGTCAACCATTCCTCAGTTGTATGAACAGTTATTATACAGTAATGAACAGTTATAACTTAATTCACCCCTTTTTCTGAGGAGCAGTGTGTAGAGTACATTCATTATATGCTTTATTAAACATGATATAAAATAACAAAGTCCTTATACAACAACTGGCCCATGTTAAATTCTTCAAGAATTTACTGATGTTGATTGATCGTTGTAACTAAACCAAAGGTTGGCACTTAACTCAGAGAGCGTATTTAACATTGCTGTTTCTATTTTCATTTAGGTTCCGATTTTGTTGTTGTTTTTTGTTTGTTTGATTGTTTTTTGGGTTCTGGATGTGGGAGAATGTAGCCAATTGTAGCGCATGAGTCCGCTATGCAAATCAACCTTCCCTCACGATCTTGTATCAGAGACAGTCAGGAGGCAGACACACCCACCCACGGGCGCTCTCATGGACTCTGGCAGAGACAAAGAGAGGTGGAGGAGATCTCATGTTTAATGCTGCTGGGGAACTTTGTTGTTCTGCATCTAACTACTATGTTTCAACCAATGGAATGCAAAAAGAGAGCAACGAGTAGGTAGAAAGCAAAAAGGGAGAAAGAGAGCGAATGAATGTAAACTAAAGGATGAAAGTGTATGTTTGTGAATGATGTGATGGTCAGAGACAAGAGAGGTTTGGAGAGTAAAGAGTTAACCACTGCAGATGGTTTATTGAATGTGGGTGTGTGTAGACTGTGTGTGTCAGTTCTGGGGTGGTGTTGCTCGGGGAAAGAGGGAACCTGTATTTTTGCAATAAAGTTATTACCAATGCACTCCCACAGGGGGCGTAACCACCATACAATGTCTGTGTCATCATTGGTTTGTGGAAAGATCAGGAGAAAACAAGAACAAAAGAATGATGTCGACCTGAGAACTGCAATGACCTAGTACAAAACTAAAACATGATCCACTCTCTGCTAATAATTTATCCCACAAATATATGATTTTATATTTGTGTTTACAAAACTGCATTTCTTTTATTCTCTAAATCTCAAAATGTTAGATGGTAGCGTTAGCATTTTGAGACTTTAAATACATTTTTACGGTGGCCCTGAAGTGCAAATCACAACAGCAAATAGAAAAACGCAACAGCAAATCATAAAACACGACAGCAAATAGGAAAACACTTCAACAAATCATAAAACACAACGGCAAATATGAAAACACGACAGCAAATAGGAAAACACAACAACAAATAGGAAAACACGACAGCAAATATGAAAACGACGACTGCTGTTGTATTCCTATTTGCCGTTGTGTTTTATGATTTGCTGTTGCGTTTTTCTATTTGCTGTTGTGATTTGCACTTCAGGGCCACCGTACATTTAATTGAGTTGGTAGTTTCACACCATATAGCCTACTTGTAAAATAAATGTTTAGAGCTCAGAAAAAGTTCCTACCTAAATCTTTAAATAGGTGTCAGCTCTTCTACCATACTTACACATGAAAAATGACCTAAAATTAATGACTAATGAATTAATGACATGTCACGGCACTAATTTCTATAGAGATCATGAATTCAGATACTAGAAATGTCAATTTCAAAGTTATAGTTTGCTGACTGACTCTAAGAAACTACATCTTTGGAAACATATCCAGACATCTTGTCTTAATTAGCCATACTGCTTGTGCTTGCCCCCGTTTTATTTGATATCAAACAGTTCCTTCACAGGATTACCTGTAGCCTCTTTGCAGGGTTTGCACCAGCAAAAGCATGAAATTCTAATTTGATTACGTTCTTTATATAGTCATGTTATTGTGCTTTTATAAATGGAGAAAGTGCAAACATAACATGCTGATAACTTTTCTATATTCTAAATGTGTGAAGTAGCTCATAAAATTAGGCTATTGCTATTTCTCTTTTAAGATCTGAATAATCAAAGCACTTTATAGAATACCACAAACATCTTATTTACAATGTTATTTAAGTCTGAATGTCAACTAGATTGGAACCTATTTTTTTTTATGCACGCAAACTGCAATGAACATACTGCATTTCTGTATTTGTAGTACCTTGATTTAGGGGCGTCTTTGACTGATGTAAACAGGAAGTAGAATGTTGCCATCCATGGTGTCAGTTAGTTAGCTGTGGGCTACAACTACCCCGATTTTGTTTAGCCTATATTTGTTTACATTTTAGCAAAGTTGTACAACTAAAAGTACGCCGAATTATCTTTTAGCGGTTCCTGTTTGTAATGTACCCTTGGATGCACGTACAACTACCATATTACGTTACTTTGAAACTAAAGAAAACTTCAAAATGTGAAAATCATCAGACAAGTTCGGGAGTTATAATGAGCGTTTTTTATTCCTATGATTTCTAAGCGGATTTATGGACGCTAGCCTATTTGCGATGGACATTGGGGTTACCGGTAAGTGTAAATCACACTGAATCTAAAAATGTATGTTTTATTATTGTGTGTTCAGATTTGACTATGGGCTGTTTTTGACGCTAATTGAGTCTCACGCTTAACGTCAGGTGGATAATTAATTTCCTTATTTCACTTAAATGTATTGTAAAAAAATCACTAAAAATGCTAAAAGAAATCGTGTTAAACAAAATAAATACAAAATCTGAAAATGCTATGAAACGTAAAGCATGCGTGGTACTGTGTCATACTCTGACAGTGGTGGAAAACATAGGCCATAGGCATACATTTACAATTTTGTATTTCCCTTTTCTGTTACTTTATAGCCTACTTCTAACGTTACTTCTCTGCAGTGCATTTCAATGGGAATTATTGTACGTGTTGCTCTACTTCAATCATTTCATAACTTAAGTAGCCTATATAAAGTTATTAAAACACACCTTTCCTAGCGGCAACATTGAAGTACACATCAGTGTATCAATAATTATAATCCCAAAATATAACATACATTATTCTGAAATGGGCCATTCTGCACGATGAGTACTTTTACTTGTGGCGCATCCTATATTTTTGATACTACAAGTCAAATTTTGAATGCAGGACGTTTACTTGGAACAGAGCATTTCTACACTGTGGTATTGCTACTTTTACTCAAGTTAAAGATCTAAGTATACTTCTTCCACCACTGCACTCTGAGTAGATTTTCCAGAACTGATGATGTCATAAATATCCATACATTTGATGCAGCTGCTCAGGATGTATTTTCCATTGGGAAAAACATGTTTAATTTAACACGAAGAAAAGAGCAATGCAGTAACATGAACCGAGTGTGTACATATTATACATTTATACGTTGATCAGACTTTTTACTGTGAATCTGGTGATCTTATCGTAACTACCATCAAGTGTACTAGTCCATGAGGCCCACAGTCAATATTGCGTTATGATGGCCAGTCTGCAGTTTGTGCCTCTACCACTAGATGTAAGCAGTGATACACTGGCCTCCCACATGCATACTCACAATACACACACACACACACACACACACACACACACACACACACACAAACACAAACACAGACAGCCTTTTGTTGTCATAGTTTTTTCTTTTAACCTAAGGTGACAATTAAAGGTTTGACAAAGTTATTGCTTCGAATACAGAAAGAAGAAAACTCAGAAATCCCTGCAGAGAAAGGGTGATGAATCAATAGCCATTACCTTTCACACACACCTCTCTCTGGTACTCAGAGAGTACATTTAATGGTTCTTATATGTCAGTGTTTGTCCTGCTATCCTTTTGAGAACCAGTGACCTGAATTCAAAGATACTGTAGCATGTTTTTTGCTAAGTGCAGTCATTTGTGTACTGTACTTTCACATCGCTTGTGTCTTTGCTTAAAACAAACTTTCGCCTTGATATCAGAAGTGTGCAGTTTGCAGTTGTTAAAATACAAATTTAAACTCTCGGCTTGATTTCAAGACTGGCAACATTTTAGAAAATTGCAACAAAGATGGTCAGAGTCAATGTGTCTCTAGTCTGTGTTTTTCCGAAAACAGCAGCTGCAGATTGTTACATCCCGGTGAAATACAGTCACACTTTACACCATTTAGCGTTAGCTGTCAGCACTGTAACCGTGTTTAATCCAGCTACTAGCTAGCGGTAGGCTAACGTTAGCTGCTGTCGAGTATAGTGTTAACTAGCTAGCGGTAGGCCAATGTTAGCTGCTGTCGAGTGTAGTGTTAACTAGCGTCATGTGCAGCGATGTTTCTGTTGCCTGTAACGTCTGTTTCAGAGCATCAGAGAGAAGCGCAGATGTATCAGTGGCACCAGAATGAGGCACCGAAATCCGCGTTGCTATTCCTGCAGCAGCAGGATGTGTTACGAGGAAGTACGGCAAAATAGTAGCCTGTTAGGCACGACTCAAAGCCGAGTGAAGTGAAAATAAATTAATAAATGGCGGCATGCGATTAATACGATTAAAAAAAATTAACGCATTATGCTCGGCCCTTAATCGCATCGCGATTAACGCATTAATGCTGACAGCCCTAGTTTATTTCAATCAATCACATAGATACATAACATCACATACATAACATAAATGGTAAAAAAATAACAAATAAAAACAAAGTATCACCTTAGTTCATGCAGTGTCATCTTAACTCGTTTATAATCAACACTGATCGAAAAGGTGTAGGTTGAAGCATTTGCTTATTACACCTGCCCTTTTTACATTCTATTTTATTTTTATTTTGTTCTTAGGTCCGTCAGGATATTATCAATCTTATAAAATGTATTATTATGAATTTCTGTATGTAATATATTAACACACATATGTGCAGAAGTAAAAAAACTAAACAAAATACATTCCCATTCATATACACATTGCCATTCATGCCTCACTTTTATATTTATCATCCTACTTTTTAGTATTTTTTTTAAAATCTTTGTAGCGTGTAACTCATTTTTACTTCCTCATCTAAAAGATTCCACATGTTTACTCCTTTTGCTGATATACATCTTTGTTTTACATTTGTTCTAATCTTTATCTTTGTGAACATGCACATTCCCCTCAGTTCATACTTGTTCTCTCTAATCTCAAACTGCTTCTGGATAGACTCTGGAACCATCCTATTTTTGACTTTATACATTGTTTAGGCTTCCACCAAGTCTCTAAATTTAAGTGTGTCTGAGTTTATAAATAATCTGTTTGTTGGTTCAAGGTATTCTGCTCTGTTAATCAGTCTTATTGCTCTCTTTTGTAATATAAAAATAGGGTTAGTGATGGTTTTGTACGTGTTTCCCCATATTTCCACACAATATTAAGGAACTGTACAATATATGTAGTGAATCTGAATTGAGCACATCTTTTGTTTTATGTAATATCGCAATGGAAATTGATACTTTTGTTTTCACTTGTTTGATATGTGGTTTCCAGCATAATTTGTGGTCTGTAATCACTACTAAGAATTTGCTTTCATAGACTCTTTCTATTTCCACATTTTCTATCATGATATTTGCTTCATAATTGATTTTTTTATTTCCAAATATCATGAATTCAGTTTTATTTAAATTTAAAGACAACTTATTAATATCAAACCATCTTTTGAGCAGATTTTCAGCTCTTTCTCCCCTGTATCCGAAAGCAGCCTCAGGCCATCACCAGAGCAAAATAAATTTGTATCATCAGCAAACAACACATATTTCAACAATTTAGACAAACTACAGACATCATTTATGTACAATATGAACAGATTTGGACCGAGTACTGAACCTTGTGGAACCCCACATGTTACTTTCTTTAAATCAGATTTATCATTACCTATTTATACTGCTGTCTGTTGTCCAGATAGTTACTAAGCCATGTGTGTGCTACACCTCTTATGCCATATTTTTCTAGTTTTGTCATTAATATTGCATGATCTATAGTGTCAAATGCTTTTTTTTAGGTCTGTAAATACTCCTACTGTGAATTTCTTATTTTCTATTGCTGTTGATATCTCGTCTACATAATTGTCATTGTGGTGGATCGGTTGGATCTGAAACCATATTGGTAATCACTCAATAATGTGTGGGTTTCAATGAAGTGGTCCATTCTTAGAACAAAAAGTTTTTCTAATATCTTAGAGAACTGAGGAAGAAGAGAGATAGGTCTGTAATTTGAAAATAAGTACATGTCTCCATTTTTATAGATGGGTATGATCTTTGCTATTTTCATTTTGTTGAGAAATATGCCCGTTTGGAATGATTGGTTACAGATATAGGTTAGTGGTTTTGCTATATTTTCTTAAATTTCTTTTTTTAACTAGTGTCATATCAATATCATCACAATCAGGAGATTTTTTTATTTTTAAATGTATTTACTATCTCAATTATCTCCTCTTCCTCAATTCGCTTCAGAAAGATGGTTTTGGCATGCGTGTTGATGTTATCTTCACCTATATCATCCTTCACTTTTGGCTCCACAATATCCTTTGCTAGATTATAGCCGACATTCACAAAATAATCATTAAATTAATTGACAATCTCTCTCGAATTGGTTATGTTTGTTTCATTATTTTTTTTGAAGTGGTTTGGATAAGCTGATTTTGCTGTGCACGTTATAATGATGCTGTTAAGCACTTTCCATGTGCCTTGTATATTGCTTTTGTGTTGAACCAATAATGTATTATAATATTCCTTCTTGTTGTATCTCATTATAGTTGTGAATTGTTTTTACATAATGTATACTTATTTTCTGTATTTTAAATAATAGATTTTTCTAGTCCCCTAGTGATCCAGGGCTTTTCTTCATATTGTTGCTTTCTTTGAGTTATTCCAGCTTTGTGAATTTAAAGCCTCTTTAAAAGCCCTGATGGCTTCTGATGTTCTCAAGCGAGTGACTATCAATGAGTGGTCATCAATAAAAGAGATTGAATTAGGCTTGATAATAATATTAATTATGGGGCACTAGTCAGTTCAAATTGAATTAAATGCAGAAAATGAGACCAGACCTGGTAGAATTAACCCCTACCATCATTCAGTCTTGCAATAAGATCTTCAAATAAGGCTGTGTCTGTCATTAACTTCAGCCCGTCTGTAAAACTAGGCCTCACTTGGCTATTCCAGTGTCTAAGAATAATTAGACTTGAATGAACTTTCTACAATTTTGCATTTTAAATCATTATTTACATAGAGTGCAACCCCTCCTCCCATTTTGTTTATTCTGTTGGTGGTGAATAGTTTGTAGCCCTCTATTTCTACATTTTTCCCGATCATTTAACATGGTTTCAGATACAACAATTACACTAAAAATATTGTCATATTGTCTCAGGTAGATTTTTGTGAAGTTGTTACAGAGACTCCTGCTGTTGAAGTGTATTATTGACAATGTTCCTTCCATAATGACATTTCTTTTGAATTGTTCATCGGTATAATACTCACAGTTACAGTTGTTAATATTGTAGAGATGGTTCTCAGGATCTATGCCATTTTCCATTTTATGTATTTGATGTTCCGTGTAGTCAAATGTTTTCAAATTCAGCTCTTCATATTTCTCATGCTCATATTGACAGCTACCTGTATATTCCAATAATCCTATTCCTCCAAGGTCATTATGATTCTCTAAATGGTAAAGAGATATCCATATCCGATCCCCTCATAACAGTCTGTCGTTGATGTAATTCCATAGAGATTGTCTTGGCTATACAAATGATTCCACACAGTGTTCCATGGTGTCAGCAGACACAGGCAAAATTGCACAAAATTCGAGGTCATGCAATAATTTAAACGTGTTATCATAGATCTAATTGGCCTTTCGAAGCAGAGAGAGCTGTTCATCGGTATATGTCCAAGTCTTTCAGCTCCCTTACCATGATGGATTTTGCTTCTTCAGGTGATCCGTTCAGCTTTATCCATACTTTACATTTCCTTGTCCACATAGCTTGTATCTTGTTCTGCTTTTTTAAGATTCATGCCTGCCTTGCAATATCGTCATTTTTCTTGGCTGGTTGATGATTCAGGAACACATTTGTCCCCTGCAGCTTCTTGGCCTGTCTCAGTAGTTCCATTTTGGATTTTCTATTTACAAAGCGTATTATAATGTTCGGTTTGGCGTTACTGTCCTTTCGAGGAATTGTGTGACATGCTGTTAATGCACATACTGTTAATGGTACCTTTTTTCTGTACTTTCCGTCTGTTATAACACACATGTATTTCAGTTGTAAAAATAATTCCAAACCTATTTATCCTATTTACTTGGAACATTTTGTTATTTATTTATTGAACATTTTACACTCCACACAACATATAACACCTCCCTCTTCTCTCCCAAACCCGTCCCTACAACCTATTAAATCAAATAATTATTAATTTCTTACACTGCACTGTAACTTTTATTCTTGTATTTGTATATTATTCTATTTTAGTTTTTATTTTCTGTCTCTTTTTAATTGCTCTTTTATGTAAAGCACTTTGAATTGCCTTGTTGGTGAAATGTGCTACAGTCACCAGGGCATAGAGAACACTGTTGGGCCTACAATCTCCAGCCTGTCAGTCTGTCACCAGGGCATAGAGAACACTGCTGTGCCTGCCTGTCTCAGAGGAAGTGTTAACCGCACCGCAGCCGCTTTCGGCTCACCATTATATTATATTGCAGCGAATGCTGTCTGCGTGGAGTTTTGAAAAGCCACATTGCAACCGCATTACCGGCATTGCCGTGACTCACTGCGACTTAAACAAACTGCCGAGGCAACGTAATTTCTGCACCTCTGCGTGTGTGTGTGTGTGTGTGTCAGAGCCCTGCTCTCTGTCAACATGCAGAGAGGACAGATAAGCTTGACTTACGTGCTCTCAGGTACCGAAATTTGGCACTGTTTGATTTAACGTGAACTGTTCTCAGAAGTACCGAGGTATTTCGGTCGATACCCAAAAAAGTACAGAATTCAGTACCCAACGCTACACAATATTGTAGGATAAAATGCATGTGGCTACCGACAATTTAGATAATATGTAAAAACATGCAGACAATAAAGAAACAACTCATACACTAAGACAGATGGTGCATAGAAGAGGAGCCAGGCTCCTCTCAGGAGAACTGGAATTATAAAGAAGAGATAATGAGCTGTGATGGGATTCTCTTCAAAGGAGACGGAATCATTGTACCACACTCCTTGAGACTGGCAGTGATGGTTGCATTCATCATAGTTAATTTGGGACTGAGCAAGAAAAACGCCTCTTTTAGTTAATGGTCCTTTTCAAAAAGCTACAGTTCACCACGTAGGCCATATGAAAAGATTAAAGTAGATCTTTTGACTTTAAAACTCTATGTCAGGGATCTTCAACAGGGGGTCCGGGGCCCCTAGGGGGTTCTCAGAGTCAATGCAGGGGGGGCCTCCAAATTATTGTTAATTTTTGAATTTTTTTTTCAAAAATTAAAAAGTCTTAAGATGAATCCAACATATTATTAGCAAACATAAATCCCCACTGCTTACTGGCCCATAGGTAAAGTAGTCCCTAAGGCCATTAACAGATACAGTTCATCCTAAGGGTTCACTGTGCTACATGTATGTTTAACATTTAAACATAATTTATAAAATCATGCCAACAATTAGTAGGCTATTTTAATAGCTTAGTATTCGATGCAAAAAGGTATAAAGGTGGCCCTACACATTATTGTTGGCCCAGTTTATTATGCAACTTTTTAAGGGGGTCCCTGCTCTGTCCCTCTTTAAGTTAAGGGGTCCTTGGCTTGAAAAACTTTGAAGACCCCTGCTCTATGTGATTATTTTTAGTAGTAAAATATTACCTTTCTTTTCATTTAATGTGGAACCAGTGCTGTAGTTGACTCCTTTAGGGTATATTGAAGCATCCACACATTGATTTAAGATTCTTCAGAGTTGCCCATTCAGATATTCCAGTGATGCACAAAAAGTGGTGTATTATACTAACTATATAGTTTAAAGAATATTTTAGATTCAAGACAAAACTGACAGAAGACTCGCAAAAAAAGGCAAATTACAAATTTGTCTGCTATTTCAGCACCACGAACAGCGGACCATGGATTTATCAATAGTATCAATAATTACCACAGTTAAGCTACTGATAATCAGAGACATGGTCACAGCCACAGACTCTAACTTGCCAAACCTCAGTCAGATAAAGAATCAATGAGTCAGACTATTCAACTAAACAACCCCTCTGCCCCTGCACTCTCTCTGCTACTAAGGGATGGAGAAGGGGGATGGGAGATTAACAAGGGGCATGCATTTTGGTGATTTTATGATCTAAAATAATAATTTTTCATACGGGGCAAAAAAAGATGTGATGATCTCAATCAGTGATCAGCTTCTCACTTCAGCTAAGATGCAGGTTAAAGCGAGGCTAAGAGTTTCCAGCCATGCTAGCAGCCCTTTGAGGCTTATGCACTGCGACGCTTTGAGCCAATATGAGCATGTTCACATGCTCTGCACCAAATGTCATGGTGATCCATCCAATAGTTGTGAGATATTTCACTAATAGCCAGAAATATCAACCTGCGGGTGGGGCTCGAGGAAAAGTCAGAAGATCACCAAAGTAAATTGCATTTCAGTCCAAAGTGACTGTTCACAACAGACCAACATTGCCATCTCTAAATATCGCATAAAGCTCACGTGCTGTCAAATTAAGTTTAAAATGTCTCATTCGTGCTAAAGAAAACGCATGCAGATTTCTTAACCTGTGAAATACAGCTCAGCTCCTTTTGGGAAGATGTCTTAAGAACACATTCCAGCAGCACAAAAGCAGACCAGTAACCAAACCAGTCAAATTATTATAATCTAGCCAAATTATTATATATCTGTCCTCCCCGTTGTCTTCCTTTTCTCTTTCCTCCTCTCCCTCCTTACTTCCGCTCTCTTGGTACCGGCAGCGGTGTTGTGGGTTGTGTCTTAACGCCTGAACTACGGCTAATGGAGACCACACGTGCACAGGACTCACGTGTGGTGGCAGACCGATGCTCTGCTCCCTGTAGGAGAGTCATCGTGGGCTAAAAATAGTGCAGTAGCGGAGGAGGGAAATGAGCTGGAGAAGACAACATCAGAGAGAAATAGAAACTTTCAGGTTATTTTTACCCCATGTGTCCCTCTGCTGCATCCCAGGTGTGATTTCCTCCCTGTAAAAAAACCTTTTTTTTTAAATTTATTGGTCTATTTTTGTCTGTGTGCACCCTCACTGGCTTCTAAACTTTTGTTCAGTTAACTATGACTATGGGTTCATAAAGTTCATAAGTTGAACAGCTCTGGTTCCGGAAGTGAGTTTCCCCATCCAATATCCCCATTGAGTATTCAGAAAATGCTTGTATATTGTATAATATATGGAACCAAGCCAGCTCCGAGATGAATCATGACCATAAAACAGTTGATTTGGCTCAAAAGAACATAGTTAAAACTGCAAAAAAGGCAAATGTACTAAATAGACGAGGGGAGAACATTTCTCTTTGTTTGATTTCATTAAAAGTAAAGTTGGGCTTTGCTGTTTGCTTCACGTCTTATTTAAAAAAGAAGACAGAGAAATGGCAGAGAGCGGCTGTGCCGAGAGAATTAAACAAAACTTATTTTCATACGTTTCAACGCTGGGTTCTTATATGCAGTTTTGCCTGTAAAATTCTGCTACCGCTCTGCAAAAGGCAGACTAAACATACGGGCACCCACTGCCAGCGGACGGTTCGGAAATGAATTGAACCACTCCGTTCTGCTGTTGTTGAAGCTGCCTGTGAAAATCCTAGTTTTATACAGTCTACGGTGAAAACGTAGCTAGGCGGCGATCTCTAACGACTGCCCCACTGTCATTTCAAACCAATCACATAATTTGTTCCACCCCAGCTGTTAGCGACCCAGGTCGTGCGCAATTCACATTGATATCGACCCTAGTCTACAGTCTATCAAACCCACTTGGCGACCTGGGTTGCGAAGCCGAGTAGATCAAGGAGGGTTACCCCATTCAAACACACTTTCGACCTGGGTATAACCCTGATGGAGCCATTGGTGTGCAAGGGGTATTAGTAGGGGAGGGGGATGGGGATATGGCGGAGACGAGACGGCGGGGATGGGGGTGGATGGCTAGCAGAAACAAACCTCCTTGAGCAGAAATTGAAAAGGGTCTTCAGAAGGGCAAGTTCAGTTTCAAAGCCCTTCCAGATGGTTATCTCGACAAGACTAAAGTAATGTAATGTACTGTCCATGTGAATTGAGTTACCCAAGGACAGTGTTGGGGTAATATATATAATATAATATAAGTAATATATTACTGTAATATTATAATTTTCCGAGCAGTGTAACTTTCCAAGTAACAAATAGTGTAAGGGATTACAATTTCCAAACCAGTACTTGGAAACAGAGAAGAATACTTCCAACTGCTGGAAGTATTGTCACTATATAAAGGCGTTGATCTGGGTGGGAACATCGATGACATCCAACATGTCACTGTGAGCAGAGCAGAGCAGCGGCCCTCTCCTCTATCGCCTTGTGCACACAGGCACAGCTATTGGAATCTGCATCGCCGGGTACTTGTGCGAAACTCGACAAAATTAATAGAAAATGCCCTATTAATAATTAACGTCTTTATGGAGAAAATGAATGGGATTCAACATTAAACACACACACACAAACCTAACAACCTGCCATTATTTTCTACAGAATAAAAGTCAAAAGAAGGGTTTTGATGACATTTCTTCAGCAGTCCAATCTCCAATCTGTGAGTGGATGTATATTTTCTTTGTAATCTCCTCCCCAGCTGTCGTTGCTGACAGCCACAGAAATTGAAAAGATGTAGTGCAGACTACACAGCTGAGTACAAAAAGAATAAAAAACATGGGAGTAATGGCTGGGAGATATGGAACAAGCGGTAATCACTGCAATTATTATTATCATTGTCATTTTTTATTTTAGCCCATGGCAGAACGCTTGTGTGTGTGTGTGTGTGTGTGTGTGTGTGTGTGTGTGTGTGTGTGTGTGTGTGTGTGTGTGTGAGTGTGTGTGTGAGTGTGTGTGTGAGTGTGTGTGTGAGTGTGTGTGTGAGTGTGTGTGTGAGTGTGTGTGTGTGTGTGTGAGTGTGAGTGTGAGTGTGAGTGTGAGTGTGTGTGTGTGTGTGTGCGTGCGTGCGTGATGGAAGTATTCCGCTATTTTAGGCCTCCGGTTGAGCAGTAACCCTTAATCCGTCACAGTAATGCTTGATGCCAAAGCCACCCACTCTCTCCAATCATATGGACCCCTTCCCTTTGCCTCTCTATCTTTACCTTTTTTCTTTCCCTTTATTTCCACTCTTCCCCTCTGTCTTCCATTCTGCCGCATATGGCATTCTTTCTCTTGTTCTCTCTCTGACTCTTTGGCTTTTTTCAGTGCATTTACAAACCTCCAGTTTTGTCTCCATGTTCTGTCTTTCAATCATCCTCGCGGTCTCATATCTCCCCACTTTATCCCTCCAGATCAGGTGGCTTAACTGTTCCCTGTCACTCATGCAGCAGCTCCAGCCAGAAGACACGTTAATAATAATATACTGAAACAATCGATTAAAACATTACCTGGAGGGGGAGGGAAATTATATTGCGTTTTAATGTCAGTGAAAATGAGCAAAGTGGTCCGATGACTGACTCGCCAGTTTAAAGTTCAGTGCCAACAGTATGGTTAAAATTAGGCAATTCAAATGACATGGTTAAGGTTAGGGAGAGAAAAAATAGAACAAGAAAAAGTCATTTATTGTTCGTCCGACACATGACACGAACTTTCTCTTCCACTAGACTGTTACATTTTCTCTGTATTTCATTCACTTCAGTTTAAGCCCATACAAAATTGAAGA
>NC_135875.1:9517769-9585269 GCF_031162955.1 Sander vitreus
ATATATTCAGACTTTGATTCAGTATATTCAGACTTTGATTCAGTATATTCAGACTTTCATTCAATATATTCAGACTTTGATTCAATATATTCAGACTTTGATTCAGTATATTCAGACTTTGATTCAGTATATTCAGACTTTCATTCAATATATTCAAACTTTACATATATATAATATTCTTTTGAGTGTACAGCTGTTTTCTTTTATAATTGTTTGCCTCATTTACAAAAAATATATATCATCTCCCATTGACTCACATCTCTTTATAACATACTCTCTATTGTAATGCAGTTATCATGACCATGTCACTTTAAGAAGTGTCAAAAGCTAAAAAGCAACATTTTGAACAACACATCTTCTGGAGAAAGTCTGTTCTCAGAGTTACAACCAGCTCTCATCCCCGCTACATCCACACTGCTCACTAGTGGGATGACCTCATGGCCATAAAATCCCAGTAAGCCATGGAGTCACACACACACACACACACACACACACACACACACACACACACACACACACACACACACACACTGTATAGTCACCAAATCAAAATTCCTTTCCAACACTATACTGTCTCTCACTCTAACCCAGGCCAAAAGAGGAGGCCTCGCTGCTTTGTCAGAAAAGCCCAGGCATCATCAGAAACGTTAGACGTTAAAAGCAATAAGGCTTTGGTTACTGTGCAGAGGGGGATATAGATTGGGTCAGAGTTTCCATTAAAATAAACTACATTCAGAGTGGATTTTCCCTCAAAACAGCTTCATTGCTCACCCTAAAAGACTCCTTCCCTAGCGCGTGTGCGCGTGCATTTCGACTGGTTGTGCACGCTTATGTGTTTTAACCTTGAACTGCTATCTGAACTGCCAGTCCAGGACACTGCTCTAATAAAAGCTGTATGGAAATTCAGAGCTACTCTGCTAATCACAGGAAAGATGCTGCTGTTTGGCTGGAGCTGTTATTTTGGCACTGACAGGAGCTGTGGCTGATACTGAGCAGGGAAAGCGTAGATCCACATCAGACTGAATCACGGGCCAGGTCACCTTCTTCTTGTCAAGTAGCAGAGGAGCAGCATTTCACAGTGACACCCTCTTGCCATGACCAGTGTTGGAAGTAACGCAATTACAGTAATGTATTCCTTTATGCTGTAACGCAGTAATGTAACGCATTGCTATTAAAATTTCGGTAATATTATACCCGTTACAATCTCAGCAACAGTTACAACGCATTTTAACCCGACATTTGGTGTTTTTTTTTTTTTTTTGTTTTTTTTTAAGAATTCACCAACACCACAAAACATTTTGGCACAGAAAAAAAGTCCGTAAGTGTAATTTCCTGTTGCTGCAATTCGATGGTTGAGTTGACTGCAGAGACGGATACATTTGCGAGATGGACATACTCCCATTATTTTCAGGAGTTTTTCACGCTGCGTTAAAGCGAGGTGCTGTCCCGTCTCTCTTCCCGTGGTCAAACAGTCTATGGGTCAGAGCCAGAACCAGACAACATCTGTGTCCCAGAGCGGATAGCCGTGTTTCCGAGCACCTGACCGATATAAACATGTCAGGAATTAATGTTTAGGCTTGCTACACGTAATATCATTTCATTGTATCAGCGTTGGAAAGTAACTATGCTGTACTTCAATAAAATTGTAAGGTACTTTTAAGTATTTTCATTTTATCTTTAAACTTCTACTCCACCGCAATTCAGAGTCAAGTAGGCCTATTTTACGTTTTACTTCACTATTTATGTTATAGTTTTGGTTACTTTGCAGATTCAGATTAATAATATAAAATATCATGAATAAATATGATGTATTTAAGTGGATAAAGATTAGACTTTGTTGATCCCGTGGTGAAATTCACAAGCTACCTGCCAAGTCATAGGCCTATACTTGTCATTTTGGTGAAAGTAACTCAAAAGTAACACAAAAGTAGTGTAAAGCATTACAATTCAGAGACAGTAATATTGTAATATAACTAATTACTCTCAAATGACAGTAACTAGTAATCTATAATGGCTAACACTTTACAGTAAGGTACACAAAAATGTAGGTAGTTATTGAGGAAGGAATGGTTAGCTAATGATTAGTTACTGATTGACTGTGATTCAAGCACTAATGATTAGTTACTGGTAAACAGACTGGTAGCTACTGTTAAATGAGTGAGTAAGGAATGGTTAGCTAATGATTAGTTACTGATTGACTGATTCAAGCACTAATGATCAATCAGTAACTAATCATTAGCTAACCATTCCTAACTCATTCATTTAACAGGAGCTACCAGTCTGTTTACCAGTAACTAATCATTAGTGCTTGAATCAGTCAATCAGTAACTAATCATTAGCTAACCATTCCTTACTCATTTATTCCTCATTCGTTCCTCAGTAACCACGTATATTTTTGTGTACCTTATTGTAAAGTGTTACCCTATAATGTATTACATTTTGGCAGTAACTTGCCCAACACTGGCCATGACTGAATTCACTTACTTCTTTTGTGATTTGCCTCAAAAAACTTGCCAACAGATTTGAATTAAATTTGGACAAAATGTAGGTTATAAGGTGAAAAACATATCCAGACTCAACAGCACCACCCTGTGTTTATTTATTAAGTACTGGAAATTGTGGCACATCATTCCTAAACTGTGGTGGGAAAAACTTTTTGTTATTTATACAGCCCATAATTGCAAGTTTGTCTCAGAGGGTTCGTACAATATCGCTACAATATATCACATTCTTGCTTTAGACCGTCTTAAAGAAAACTTTGTATACAAAAAATGGAGAGAAAAAATATGCAACAGAGAAGGTACCACTCTTACATGATGGACTGATGCAATTGCTGCATGTACCGAGCACAGAGGTAACAGTACTAGAATTAGAATAATAGACAAATGATCTTTTGATCTGGCCCAAGTATTTTTTTTAAATAATTTTTTTTGTGGATATGTTTTTCCTGATTGCTGTTATATCATTCAAGCATTGTATTCCTGGATGTAAATGGGTCAAAAGGCCATCTGAGTGCAGTCATTTATTTTTTTTACCTATCGCATGCTATCATCTCTTGAGGTTTATCCTGCGATCAGCAGCTGCCTTGACCTCTCTGTCCAGACAATTGCCCAGATCCTTTGTCCATAAACACCCTCACGGTCTGAGTGTAATTGAGATGACCATGCGGAACCGCAGCCCCCCCGAGATAATATAATTAATTGTTCCACTTCAGCGCAGGTCTGTAAAAGGACAGTGTGTCAATGCTGCTAGTGACCATGTGATGTCTGTAGTTCCCCTTGTTGTGAAATCTTAAATGTTTTCTTAAGTGTCCGGAGTCATGGCGGGACATGATTTTCACGGCTCCTCTGGAAGGAATGTAATCTTGTGATTGTCATGAGTTTCTTATAATGGACTAATAGCCATGTTGCGTGCATGGGCTGCATGAATGAAGGGACAAAGCGATCAACAAAAGGAAGGCAGATTTACCGGTAATAAATGAAATACTGTCATTGAAAATTTGTTTCATTCAGTAATCACACTACATTTTGTGAATGTGTGTGTCTGCAGGTGCTCAATGAAGCAGTGGGAGCCATGATGTACCACACCATAACCCTGACCAGAGAGGACCTGGAAAAGTTCAAAGCCCTACGCATCATTATCCGCATTGGCAGCGGCTACGACAACATCGACATCAAGGCTGCTGGAGAGCTGGGTACGAATTCTCCACAGTTACTGCTAAAACATAACCAGTATCAAGATCACACAGTTGATAGTGACTTTGCCTACAGGGAGACTGCTCCCGACAGCATGTCTACGGTTTGCTTGTTTGTTTTTTTTACTGTATGGACTTTCAGAACGGTATCAAAGGCTGAATTAAAGAGTCCGATGAATGGCGAACAGCCCACTATGAGCCAAAATGTTCAAAGAGACAGAAAGGGAAAGAAGCACACAGAGAGAGGAGAGTTCAGTCTTGTCTCTGAACCACCACCCAGGCTTATAACAGCAGGCTGGTGGCTCAAACAGCCCTTACAGTTGACAAAGCTGGCATTTTTCTGCCAATACGAGATACTGTGTCTAACTGCCACCCACTCACCGAAGGCGCTCTGCCTCGCAACGCAGGAGTCAAAAGCTATCGTGCCTGGAGAAGGCGGCGCTGATATGGCGGCTGTTCCCGGGAGAAGAAAAGGGGCCATTGATTGAGCAGGCTCTGGCTATTTTTTGCTGTCCAGAGACGACTGTGCTGTTACTCTGAGATACAGAGTGGGATGAGGACATTAGAGGAGAGTGAGGGCAGGCAGAAGTGCTTAAGTGGCGATAATGGAAGTCTTTGTGTTGTTGGAGGATAGGCAAGGTAATACCGCAAGGTCAGAGGTTTGAATACTCTGAAGGTAACAGCATTATGAGCATTCTACTAGAGAAAACCTTGACAGAAAGTGTCTAAAACTTGCTTCATTATCTATGTGCACGTTTAGATAGAATAGGTATCTCAATTCTCATGACAATATGTATTCAGTGAAGTGCAACCAATCTATTAGCCATCAACCCAGTATATTTATATGGTCATACTATAATTAAACTGGACAAAACAGGACAATTTATATTGGAAAAATACTGTAATTAGAATTTTTCAATTGATTTCAGGCATGTTAAGCAAGATTAATTGTTCTGCCTTGTGTGTGTGTTTGTTTTTTTCTTTAGGCATTGCTGTGTGTAACATTCCCTCGGCAGCTGTGGAGGAGACGGCAGACTCCACCCTGTGCCACATCCTCAACCTTTACCGACGGAACACCTGGCTCTACCAGGCTCTCCGAGAGGGCACGCGGGTCCAGAGCGTGGAGCAGATCCGCGAGGTGGCGTCCGGCGCTGCCCGCATCCGTGGCGAAACCCTTGGCCTCATTGGCTTCGGTTAGTAGCATTTATTCTGTAGTTACTTTTTTTCACTCCCTTTCCTTGCCCTCCGTTCTGTGTTCATATCCTCTCACCGCTTAGTGTGCCTTCTTTTTTTCCTGTCCTGATAAGGTTATTGTTTTCCCTCTGCCCATCCCACAGATTATCTCAAGGTTGTCTTTTTCGCCTCCCTCCAGACTGGCTTCCTTTTCTCTGCCACACTGTTCTCTCATCCCACTGCTCTAATGCTCACCATTATATCTCCTTTATTCTCTCTTCTTCTGTTTACGACTCTTCTTCTCTGTCACTGCAGCCCCTCGACACCTTGCCCTGCCATAATCAGCCCCTCATGGTAGACCTGGATTTTTCCTGTGTGTTTTCCCTCTAAACACCTGTTTTAATGCTGATTGTGTGTGTTTGTGCATCATTCTACGCTGTCTCAACATTAGTGGGCTGACAGATGCTTTGTCTCCTCAAAAGCCTTTTCTAGAGTGCCACCTTATCTCTGTGTCCACATACACTCCCCCACACAAACACACACAACCTCTCCCCCTACAGGTCCCAGACAGCCTCTTAGACTTACTGTGCCCAAACAGCAGGTCCTGGCAGGGAGAATGCCCCCCACCCCCCAAATCTATTTTTTTCTGCGAAGGATTGAGGAGAGCGAAGGCCCCCTGGTGTTTGTAGGACTCCGCACATACAGCCAGCTGCAAAAACTCTGCAGGCTG
Source organism: Sander vitreus (assembly GCF_031162955.1). NCBI lineage: Eukaryota > Metazoa > Chordata > Actinopteri > Perciformes > Percidae > Sander > Sander vitreus. Next base: position 9,523,367 of record NC_135875.1, read on the forward strand.
CAAACACACTGAATGAAAAAATGCTCTGGCTTTGGGGAAACAATAGACTCAGGAGTACTTGAAGTACCAGTCACGCCAACGTATTAGGCCTTTACGCTTTTAAAATAACTGTTGGGCTGCTTAAGAATTCATTCATTTGTAATATAATTGATTTGTCTATCACTCCCTGGATTAGTTTTAAAAATATCAATGAGATTACCTCTCAGAAATGTTGAATTCCCTTCCTTAGCATTTCTGTGTAAATGTTTAAACAATGATACTTTTAAATGACAATGCTTTTATCTGGGGAAAGCCACCGTTTTATAGAAGATTTTAGATCAGTTTGATGATCGGATATGCTATTTTTGCATTTGTCATATCACATTATCATCTATCGATAATGTAAAATATCTTGATTAATATAATAACAGCACAAGACCCCAACCAACCCTTTTTTTTGACAGCCAGCTGCACACATTAACACTGAATGGACTGTTTTACAAAAGCAGCATTCTTTCCTTCATGTTGGCCTTGACCAATCACCAACACATCTGCTGCATCACCACCCGGTGGTGTTGATTTCACAATTCTTTGTGTTTTGGCCTCACATTTGAGTCCAGAGTGTCATCCTCGTCCTTTGACTGTGGTTAAATAAGCAACACAAAGCAAGAAAGCTATGTGGCAGACCCTCTTAGGGAGAGGTGGGCTTAGAAATACAAAAAGGATACAAACTGTTTTTAAATCTCCGGTATCTCCACATAAAAGGAACAATCGACACACAAACAATAATAGTTTTCTAATAGTTTCTAGTGCTACAGAACAGAATTGGGAATTAAGAGATATCCTTTTGGCTTGAAATTTTACATTTGCATTCTCATGAACTGGAGTAGACGCTCCATATTCATACGCCATCTTGAAATACGTTAGCCGGTAAGGGACATACAGGACATACTGCTCCGCCTTTCGCGTTTTTGCTGTCACATGATAAACTCACAAGTGCTGCTAATGGGTATCGTAGCGGCCCGTGTACTTTTTCGTTCGATTTCCGATTTTGAAACGATATCCAAATTTGAAAAATGGGTCATTTTAAACCTTGTTAATATTGATGACAATGTGTTCAAACGGAAAACGAGCCATATTTCAGGAAATAAACTTGTCCATGATTCTATTGAGAGACTTTCAGCTGACAGCGGGGTGTGTGAGCATCACTGGCCGGCCGGCGAGCAGGCGATCCCGGCCGCCACCAGCTGGCTGTCACGTCAGACTGGAGCTGGACTTGAGAAGCTCTCAATAGTATCATGGACAAGTTTATTTCCTGAAATATGGCTTGTTTTCCATTTGAACACATTGTCATCAATATTAACAAGGTTTAAAATTACCCATTTTTTTTAATTTGGATATCGTTTCAAAATCGGAAATCAAATGAACGAAAAAGTACACGGGCCCGTAGCTTCCCGGCCCCGGCAAGTTTGAAGAAGGAAACATGGAGGACCACACGTATTCAAAATCCAAATTTCAGGAACAGGAGTCTTCTTCTTCGCCCACAAAAAGAAAATGGATATTGAAAAGAGCAAGAGACCGGCTTTTTGAAGCGTGAAGGCTACCGTAGCTGTAATACGTACTTTGAACTGCGTGGTGCGAGAGAGTTGATTGCCATATATGATCTCAACGCTAGATGGGAGAAATTCCCTTTAAGTATTATATGGAGTCTTTATGCCACTGTCTCTTATTGGCTGAGATTGAACAAGGAAAAAAGACTCCTCGACTTTGGAGCCTCAGAGCAGGACATAATGCTTTATCACAAAGGGAGGACTTGGAGAGTGTAGAGGACCTTATCGATCCTTTTCACCAGCAACAACACCCAAATCTCCATCACCCTTTGCTGCTGCTGCTGCTGCTGCTGCTGCTGCTGCTGCTGCTGCTGCTGAACAGTAGATCGCTCTCTCCAGCAACACAGCGGAGGCTCGCAGCCTAGACAACAAATGACTGTGAGAGAGAGAGGGGAAGACTCTCTCACAGCCTTAACTAGAAACCAATTACTTCTCTTCTTATGTTTGTGCACTGTGCACATAAGTAAACATAATTCTCTGTGTGTCCTTAGGTCGTTCGGGCCAGGCAGTGGCGGTGCGCGCCAAGGTTTTCGGCTTCAACGTCATTTTCTACGACCCCTACCTGCAGGACGGCCTGGAGCGCTCGCTGGGCGTCCAACGCGTATACACCCTGCAGGACCTGCTCTACCAGAGCGACTGCGTCTCCCTGCACTGCAACCTGAACGAACACAACCACCACCTCATCAACGACTTCACCATCAAACAGGTACATTCGCAAAACGAGCGCATACACATGCAGACGTGTCATCCAGACAGAGCCGAACATCCCGTTGAACAGCTGTGACCTGACCTGGGCTTAATGCGATGCTATCTAGCAGGTAGACAAGCAGAGTTGCTGGTGTATTATTACTCTGTCAGCCTGGAGGCTGTCCTAAAGAGCATTATAGTCGGTAGAAAGAGAGAGTGGGGAACGGCAGCAGCCTTCTTGCCTGCACATTCCCTGCTCTTTATCTTAAGCTCCACCAAAGCTGGACACAAATTCATTCCTTTGCTTTGTCAAATGCAATTAGTGCCAGCCCACGGCTACAGCAAATATATCGACTAGGCTGCGCAGCAGGGGGCTGAGAGCACTGTGAGGGGAAAGTGCTGTTCTCTGAGTCCATAACTGCAATCTGAGGTGCTGCCTGGGGTGACACCTGCAGGGAAGCCGGGGAACTACACAGGCTGAAGAAGCATCCCCCTTCTGTCGATTTCTCCCCATGTTGCCACTCACTGTTTTCTCTTTCTTGCCTCTCGTGTGCCCATCTTTCTATGATTTGTGAGTTACAGTATGTGAGGAGACAAACACAAGTGGGTGTAGGGTAATAGCTTAACCTAGTTAACTCTGTGTCTTTTCCAAAGCTTAAGATTCTCCGCTGCCTCTTAAGTGCTGCAATGAAAGAACACTTTCCTCTCTTTCCTCACCAAAAAACTTGGCAGTCACTCTTAGCTTCTAAAGTGTGTGTGTGTGTGTGTGTGTGTGTGTGTGTGTGTGCGTGCATGTTTGTGTGTTTCTGTGTGTGTCAAAACCACCAAGACCTAATAAAAGACTGCCTGCCAGCGTAAAGGCTTTTCATGCCCCTGGATTTCAGCTTTTGTCAAGATTAAGGGATTACTTTCTTCTGAGCATATTCATTTGGTTTTTTTTTCCTCCCTCTTACACTTTTTGTTGTGCCTTTCTCTCTCTCTCTCTCTCTCTCTCTCTCTCTCTCTCTCTCTCTCCCCCCCCCACATATAGCAAGGGCTGGTGGTGCTGCCTCATCTTTCAGCTCATCCCTCATCCTTCATTTCATCTTTTGGTTTTGGATAAAGACTGTTCTCTATCCCACTGACAGTATTCTGACAGTATTTTCCCCAGGTGCTGTCTGTCTCCTAGATCTTTCAGGTTCAAGCACAACAAAGGTGTCACCAATTATTTTTTCTCAATTTCTGCCCCGTGTAATGTGTTTTAAGACCCTTAAAATGCAGACATTCAATCCAGATCGATTGCCAGGCTGACAGACACACAATACACACCCACATCTGGTCATTTGTCTGTGGATAACTGGCGGTATCTCTGTTTTTCTGTTTTGTTTTGATTTGTTTGTATTTGTGTGTCTTGTGCACGACAGATGCGTCAGGGTGCGTTCCTGGTCAACACTGCACGGGGAGGCCTGGTGGATGAGAAGGCCCTGGCCCAGGCGTTGAAAGAGGGCAGGATACGTGGAGCTGCCTTGGACGTTCATGAGACGGAGCCCTTCACGTAAGTGTACACACACACACACACACACACACACACACACACACACACACACACACATATTCTCAAAGGCAGACAGATGAATGCTTCACTTAGAGAGACAGAAGGACATGGATGGGAAGGAAAAGGAAGCAACAAATTACACACAGTCAAAGAGACAGAGTACCTTACAGCTGAAGAGAAAGACAGGCAGGCAGAAACAATGGCAGCCATATGACGAGTTAAAGACACTTCATACTCTTCTAAAAGGCTCCTTCAGGGCACTAAAGCTAATGGAATTCAGGAGATGGAGAGCTCCCTTTATTCCCATCAGAGGAAACTAAATACAGCTAGTGGATGGTTGAGTGTGTCCTCTCCTTCTTTAGCTCAATGACTCACCTCTATCAGGACAGTTTTCCAAATGGGAAAATGTTCATAGGAAACAGTTTAGTTGAAAAATTGTTTGAATCAAATTTTGCCAAGATTGCTGTAAATCATCATCAGTAACAGTTGGTTTGAGAAATGTATCCAAATGTGAGCCCATAACAAGCTAAAAAGTTGGACTAAAAATCATCCTGTAAACATTCAGGCATTCATTATAGGCAGTATTTAACTTTACCGCCAAAATATCACATTTTCCCCCTTTTCCTGCAGTCTCGTTACTGTACTGCAGCTTTGAGCTACAATCTCTATTTCAATTTCCACTCCTGGTCTCACCAGAGGGCAAACAGACACATCTCCTAGTTTTCCACCTTTCTAAGAACCATGTTCCTCATCTCAGGGGGTGACTGGTGTTGATGTGTTGTTCACGCATCAGGGGCAGTTAGGGAGTTTGGAGGCTGCTTCTTTCTGGCCGGCTGCTCAGCTATTTGAGCTGACTGAAACTCAGCCCGATGAAGCTGGAACTCATGCTCCGCTGACCCAATATGTCAAGCGGAGTGTGTTTCATAACTTTGGCCCTCCATCCCACGCAACGTGATGCTGATTCAGGACGCCGCTGAGGCGTTACACACACACACACACACACACACACACACACACACACACACACACACACATATACACACACACACACACACACACACACACACACACAAACACACAAACCCATGTGAGGTTTTACAAGGACAGAGGAAGAGGAGGATAGGGAGTTGAAGCTGCTCTGTTTTTCTGAGGACAGAGAGGAGGAAGTTTTGGAAAAGGAACAAGATTGTGGCATGTGTGAATAACAGGATCTGACATTTTCTCCCGTTGGTCATGTTTTCGTACAATTGTCATGCAAATTGTACACCAACATTTCACATTTTTTGAAGAATAACAGAACGTTAATTTGTTGCAATATGAAATGAGTTGATGCACATGAATGGGTTTTCTGATTGCTTCAATAATGAATAACATTTGTGTTACTCTCGCACAAAGCAAAAAACAAAGAAATACCCATGGCAATATTTCATTGCACCAATTTGCACTGACCATGTAAAAGAAATATAGTGATAACAGGTGTAATGGGGCTCAGTGGATAGATAATATCGCCATTTTAGAATATTCAGGGTCATTTATTTGACAAAAGCACTTTCTTTGTCACTTGCCATTCCTCACATGATGTTTGTATGACAATTGTGCCGTGAACTCTGCACAGTGAAGGTTTGGCATCCAAATAAAGTAACAATAAGCAAAGCACATTAATGGAGGGGCACTCTCTGTGATCATTGGATGAAATGTACATCTCTAATTTTATTCATCATAATTGAGAAAAACAACACAGCTTTGGCTGCCTTTGCTCCAGTCTCCTTTACTAAATCATTTCTTATCATTTGTCCTTTTATCCCTCTTTGTTCCTCTCTGTGTTTTGTAGTTTTGCTCAGGGCCCGCTGAAAGACGCTCCGAACTTGATCTGCACGCCACACACTGCATGGTACAGTGAGCAGGCCTCTCTGGAGATGAGGGAGGCAGCAGCCACCGAGATCCGAAGAGCCATCACCGGTATGTAGTCACATAAACTATCAATCAATTTAAATTTAAAAAATTTTCTTGTTTGAGTTCATTTTAACATCAGAGACACAATTATATTTACTATACAATGATTGTAAGAGAGCACAACTAGTCTTAGTTTGTCATAACTCCTTGGACCACTCTATGAATGCAACATCATTTGGAGTAAGGTATGCCATGGAAAATGTATAGAAATATTACAGAAAGTCATACATTAGTATGTCGAAAAAAGTAATAGTATAGAATGTTGAAAAAAGTGATAAAAGTTATAGTATGTCAAAAAAAGTCAAAGTATGTGCTCGGGTTAGCTCAGTTGGTAGAACGGGCGCACATATGTAGAGGAGGTTTACTCCTCGACGCAGCGGTCGGGGGTTCAACTCCGACCTGTGGTCCTTTGCTGCATGTCATTCCCCCTCTCTCTCCCCTTTCATGTCTTCATTGCTGTCCTGTCAAATAAAGGCCTAAAAATGCCAACAAAAAAAGAATCTTTAAAAAAAAAGTCATAGTCGAAAAAAGTAAAATAAAAAGTCATAGTATAGTATGTCAAAGAAGTAATAAAAAAAAGTCATAGTATAGTATGTCAAAGAAGTAATAAAAAAAAGTCATAGTATAGTATGTCGAAAAGTCATAGTATAGTATTTCGAAAAAAGTCTTATAAAACATGGCATCAATGGGCAGGAGTAAGGCTCAATTCTAATCACAGCTGCCCGGGTTCGATTCCAGCCCTGGACACCCTGCTGAATGTCTTCCTGTTCCTGTCCAAATAAAATACCCAAAGAATCCTTTTTTGAAAAACGTCATAGTATAGTATGTTGCAAAAAGTTATAAAAACGTCATAGGGTAGTATTTAGAAAAAAATCATAAAATGTCATAGTATAGTATGTCGAAAAAAGTGATACAAAAAGTTATAGTATAGTATGTCAAAAAAATGATAAAAAGGACATAGTATAGTATGTCGAAAACAGTCATAGTATAGTATGTCGAAAAATATCTTATAAAACAGGAAACCCCAGTAGCTCAATGGGCAGGGTGTGTGCCATTAAGGCTCAATTCTAATCACAGCTGTCAGGGATCGATTCCAGCCCTGGACACCCTGATGAATGTTATAGTATAGTATGTTGAAAAAAAGTCATAGTAAAATATGTCGAAAAAATACTAAAATAAGTCATAGCTTAGTTTGTTGAAAAGTCATAGTATAGTAGGTAATAAAAAAGTCATAGTTTAATATGTCAAAAAAAGTCCTAGTATGTCATAAAAAGTCATAATATATTATGTCATTAAAAGTTATAAAATAGTCATAGTATAGTGTGTCAAGAAAGTCATAGTATAGCATGTCCAAAAAAGTGATAAAAAAGTCATAGTATAGTATGTCGAAAAAAGTGATAAAAAAATCATAGTATAGTATGTCAAAAAAGTGCTAGTATAGTATTTCGATAAAAGTCATAGTATAGCATGTCGATAAAAAGTGATAAAAAAAATCATAGTATAGTATGTAAAAAAAGTGATACAAAAATTATAGTATAGTATGTCAATGAAGTCATCGTATAGTATGTCGAAAAAAGTCAAAGTATATGTCGATAAAAAGTGATTAAAAAAAATCATAGTATGTAAAAAAAAAGTCATAGTATAGTATGTCGGGAAAAGTTATAAAAAAGTCATAGTATAGCATGTCGAAAAAAGTGATAAAAAAGTAATTGTATAGTACGTCGAAAAAAGTCAGTAAAGCAGGTCAAAAAAGTTATTAAAAAGTCATAGTATAGCATGTTGAAAAAATGTGTATATATATATGTCGAAAAAAGGAAAATAAAAATCATAGTATAGTATGTCGAAATAAGTCACAGTATAGCATGTCGAAAAATGTCATAGTACAATATGTCATAAAAAGTTAACTCCGTGGACACCCTGTACCATCTGACAAACAGCCTACTATGTGACCTGTTGCACTTCTTTTTGTCCCCTTTTCTTTTCAATAGGCCCTGGGCAGCCTTTATTAAAACTGGATCTCTAGATGTCATCATTAGCTTCCCGGCGCAGAGCGTTGCCCAGAGGCTGGACCACCAGAAAACATCCAGATTGTTAAATTATCTTCGTGCATTTGTGTATCCAAGCCTGATATGTTTGTCAGTCAGAACTCATTAACACTTTGCCGTCGTCTGGTCACTCATCCCCCGTAAGAAGTTATGGCCTGTTAGAGTGTGTGGTTTATGCCGGTGTGCTTCACTGCTTTTAACTGTGTGTGTTTGGCTTATATGACAGGCCGTATCCCTGACAGCCTAAGAAACTGTGTCAACAAGGAGTTCTTCGTCACCACGGCAGCATGGGCAGTTATGGATCAACCAGGCGTTCACCCTGAGCTCAACGGTGCCGCCTACAGGTAAGGAGTGAACATGCAGATGGCCAGCAAACATCGCCCTTCCCATTTCAGAAAGAAAGCTGCCCTGCATTATTTTAATATTGTGTTTTAATATGTCAGTAGTACCGCTGTAGATGCTTTTGTTTTAACGTATTTCATTCATTATTTGGAGGGAAAAAAGGGTGTGTACAAGTCATAACGTAGACCGAATTAGAGAAGTTATGATAGATTATTGATTATAGGAATTTTTATTGCTATTACTATCCCAATTACTTTTCTTTCTTGCTATGTTAAAACAAGAAGAAAAAATACATGTTTATTCCATTTCAAAATATATTTTTAAATTGTAAAGTTATTTTCCATGACAATGTCTAAATGAATCAATGAACTGACTCCTCTGCTATAGATCCTAGTGCCCTGTTCCCTTACTAACTGTCATCTGCAGTAGTAGAAAGGTAATTCTTTGCCCACCTGTGGGCTCCTTCTGATCTCAGCATGTCCGCCTCCATGTGCTTCTTTCACGCAGCCAAGTGACCCAAAATCTTGCGGCCGTCACTTCCGGTGTCCCCCAAGACAAAATTATTGCCTAGATCAGGAGCAGGTAAATACGACCATCCGGGCCAACAGCCTCTTGTCTGGAGGTCCCGGATAAGACCCGCTCACCTGAGCTCACGTGATGTGTGTCCCCTCTATAATTCCCCAGTACTCACCTGTTTGACTGAACACAGAGTAGAGATTGATGGCAGCGAATGTGGGTTTTGAGTGTCCACGTAAGCATGACATAAAACCATTGAGATGCAGTTTTATGGATGGAGTCATGCTTCTTGGATTCCTTCTTATTGGTTTTTGGGCTAGTTCTGTTGGTTTTAATGTCTCTGAACTGTATTGTCCTTTCCACCCGCTCTTTGGTTGAATGATGTTATTGTACGGAACCCCTGAGGGGTCATGGTGGCCTTTTTTTTTCTGAACTACTTTTGCATTCCCTCGCAATTAATGTGTGTTCAGTCCAGTTATACAATACTGTCAGTTTAGTTTAGAAGGAATGCAAAATGTATGGTGAGGTAATGCAAAAGTAGTTCCGAACAAAACAAGAATTCCACTTTGACCCTTCGGGGGCTCCATATTATTGGGATTTTCCTCCCAGTTTTTCTTTGCAACAATATTGTAATATAATGGCTCTTTTCTACCAAATAGTCCCAGTAACTAACTCAGGAATCCTTAATGATTTATCAAGAAAAAATAAGAATTTTCTGTCACTTTACAAATTGATTAGCGACTCATATTTTCAGCTCTAATAGACCAGTATATTTACGTTATATTTCTCTGGGACTGGTTCTCTACACATCAATATAATTACAAGAAATTCCATGTCCTAGGAGAGTTTGTTTTATTTAGTATAAAAAAACTCAACCCCAATAATTTCTAAACCATTAGAAAGTACAGCAGCAAGAACAGGTTAAAATGCAGCTGAAGAGTTCTTAAAATGTTTCCTGAAAAGATTCCTGTGGTGGAAAAGAGTCAGTAGTATTACTAGATGTTAGGTTTGTTCAGAGTCTTTCACTGTGTTTGGAATGTGGCCTAGCCAACCTGTGAGTGCACTACACCCACTCTGGGAGTCACACCTTCTGCGACACTAACCTCTCACCTTCCCCTTCCCCAGATACCCGCCGGGTGTAGTTGGAGTGGCTCCAGGTGGCATCCCGGGGGCGTTAGAGGGTATGGTGCCAGGTGGGGTGCCCATCGCCCACACCCTGCCCTCTGGTACACATCCCTCCCAGGCCCCGTCGCCCAACCAGCCCTCCAAACACGGCGAGACCAGAGAGCACCTCACCGAGCAATAGCAGCAGAAGGGTTACAAACGGCAACATCTCATCCGACCTGTCGACACTCGGAACCAACCAATCACAAAGCAACCGACCAACTGGGACCAAGAGACAGTGAAACAACACAAGCGGCTGCCTGTTAAATCAGTCAGCAACTGGGAACAAAGGAAGTGTTCCAAGGAATTTGTACTTTTAATGTTTTAGTTTTTACTCTCTGTCTCTCTGGTTCAGTACTGACTTTACTCTTTGACGATGGTTTTTTGGTTTGTTTTTTCTTCGGGACATGCCTATGATTGTGGACACAGAGTCCAGTGTTTTTAGCGCTACGGGTTTACCCGATGAGACTCTGTCCCGCCCCCCTACACCTCAGAGCTCATGGGAAACGTAGGCCCACATCTCAACACACCATTGGGCGAACAAGAGAAAAAAACTTTGTCATCATGTGCTACTGGACCTTATCCCCCCATCCCCTTCCTGATCCTCCCCACCTCTCCTCCTGTAACTGTGTGTTGTTTAGGCCCCCCATTATGCCTCAAAAGAGAATTCTTTTTTTTTTTTTTTTTTAAATCTTCAGCGTGAATGACTAAAAATGGATTATTGACTATATATATTTATCATTCGTCAAACAAAAGGAAAAGATTGCTCATCAGTTAGAATATGGTAATCGAGAGTGGGTTTTAACCCTTTCCTGGCTATAACACATACAACGGCTGTTGCAAGATTTCACCACTTGAGGGCGCTTCTACACAGTGTGAGGGATTTCTTCTGCACCTGTGACCATTGAGATCATAAGTTGCTCCAATATATTGTGTGTGATTTAGTTTCTTTCAGTGGTAAACACTAAACAAAACATTCACTTTATACATTTGATAGTAGCTGAATTTTGACATTAAATGGATTTAGAGGGAGCTGCAAGCTACAATTTTCTCTTTAGTTAAGAGTTGATGGGTGATGACTGAGACTTTTTTTCCCATCATCATAAAAAAAATAATGAAGTTGGTGTGACTGCATCTGATTCTTCTATTGACAACCGGACATTTCTGACAGCCAATGGACAACCAATATTAACTTAGTGGCAGCAGCGCAGATTGTTCTGTGCGCTGCTGAGCACATATCGCAGTGGAGACAGGAAAGGGTTCAAGCAAACTTCATTTCTTAATGACTCAGGAAAACACCTTTTTGCAGATTGTTTATTCCCAGAATTTGTCTTTGAGGTAAAAACAAACAAAGTTGAGACCAATCTGGTTAGTCTGAATATGTTCTCTCCTCCCTCCTATCCATTGTGGTATTTTTATATACAAGGCACAGCCCATGTTTTTGGTGTTAAAGAGTTTTGAAAAGTCCTGTTAGATTTGTATTGCCTAGTTAAATGTTCCTATAACCATAGTCCTATGTGATCCGCCCTCTCTCTTCTCTCCTTATATTTTCTTTGTTCTATTGAAGGCCAGGTTCTTTGGGGCATCCTGTACTCTGTAAGAGCAATAGCAGAAACTCCTACTTAGTGTCCCAACAATAGCAGAAGAGGCAGCCAGCAGTATGTTTTTGTTTTTAGTGTGAGTATTTGTATTTGTTTCTTGTACAAGGTGAACATTTAGCATTCAGTGCAGTTCAAATAAAAGATACAATTCTGAGAACCAGCTGTCTGTACCAGCTTGATTTATAACACTTTGTCCTGTTTTTTTTAGCAGAGCAGTTTCTGATGAGTTATGTTCCTTTATTGTAATGTTACATGATCTGTGTCATCCATATAGTTGTTTCCTTTGTCACAGGGGGGTACCAATGTATAAACAAGTCCTGATAAAATAAAAAGAAATGCGGCAAATTCACATATCACAAGAATGAGAACTTTGAAAACAAATGCAAATGACACACAAAGAGGATGCAAGTAAGTCAAATTTAATATTTATGCACTCTATAGAAAGAGGCAGAGTGTTTGGTTTTTTCTTTTCCCCAACAGCATCACCACCACCACCCACTCTAACATGTCAATGAGCTACTAAATCACATGTAAAAATGTCAGTAAACTTGTACATCCTTTTCTCCCTCCCCTCACAGAAAGTAGGTATCATCTTTGCAAAATAAAATACTCCAAGAGTGAACGGATCAAACAGAACACAGATAAAACAGGGCAGAACAAAGGTATCGCCTCCGCGACTAAATCTCCTAAACAAATAAATAAATCCAAACATCAGAAGGGGTCAGCAATCAGAAAAAAAACGGCGCCCTTTAAACCTTAACATACACACAAAGATCAGCATCCTCTCAGTTTTAAGCAAACATTTCTGTCAGGCAATTCTGTAAATTAAATTTCTCATCTAGTGCAGCTTCGGGATTTCCTTGAATACATTATATTTTCCTATATGTCCTAGTATTTAAGAGATCATTACTTTGATAACAAATAAGGAGAAATCGCAGTACAGGAAGGCAAACTAAGTGGACTTGATGTGCTTTCATAGGAGCAGTAATCAGGATTCTGTTTGTTGTTGCTGGTATCTTTTTTTTCTATCGCGGAGCTCACACAACACATGCATTATTACAAGTTAAAGATTTACATTTTGGAGAAAGAAAGGAAAAAAAAAAAAAAAAAAAGAAATATAGATAGTAAGGTACTCTCCCAGAGCCTACAGTGTCCAGTCTTAGATTAATGGGCTCCTTCACTCACTCGTCTTCGTCTTCCTCTTCCTCACCGTCGGACAGAGAGGCACAGGGGCGGATCTGGCGGTATCTGTCCAACCACTTCTCCACCATCTGGGTGACCAGGGGGTGGTTACGGCGGCGAGAGCTCTTTTGCATGGCTGCCAGCATGCCTCCTTCTGTCACGCAGCAGTCCAGCCATTCCCTCAGCAGCTTCTCCTGCTGCTCCTCGTTGCCCATCTGAGTCGCAAACAAAACATGCAGTTACTTATGACATATCTGAGATGTGAAACTGCTGGTGACTACAGTCATGTATCACAAACCTAAACATTAAACAGCAATTTGTGGTAACCTGACACAATAAGCTAGTTCTTCTTTAAAAAAGTATGCAATAAAATTAGCCTAGAAATCTAGTCGCTCCCTAGCGGCAGCAAATGTAATTTGCTGCCAGGGTCCGTCTAGCAACTCTCCCTTGGCTTGCGAGCTGGAAAAACCAAACTCTGGCCGGGCCAATCACATTGTGTATAGAGTCGGTGGGCGGGCTTATGGCTGCTGCTGGGAACAGCGGTCTTTCAAATCGGCTTTGGTCGCGACTCTGGAAGACTTGGAGTTAAGCTTTTCTTTGAGAAAAGAACGGCACTGAAGTCATTCTTAAAAAAAGGAAGATGTGTTCGGAGCTTTGCCGACCGGATACGGCAAAAATGTAATCTATCGACTAGCTTCGCTACCTTCTTCGTTGCTCTGCCTGGTTGTAGCGCTATCCTATTGCGTGAGGAGAGAATTTGAAAGACAACCGTTTATCCCGCCCCTCGGATTGAGCCCTGCCAATGGTTCCCAGACCAACATCTTGATGTGGGTCTGGCTTGTCAGGCTACAATAAAATCTCATAAAAAATGTCATATGGTATGCCGTAATTATTTAATATAAAATGCCATAAAAATAATCATTAACAATAACTTCATAATATGAGTGAGTATATATATATATATAAAAAAGTATGCCATTAAAATGTCTCTGGTATCAGTTTACATTATCAGCTGAATTTGTGGTGTAAAGTCAGTATGTCATAAAAAGTCATTATATTATTTCATAAAAAGTCATACTATGCTGTAAAAAAGTCATGAAAAAAAGAAGTATGTTGAAAAAAAGTCAGTGTAGTACGTCATAAAAAGTCATTATAGTAGTTCATAAAAAGTCATAGTATAGTATGTCAAAAACGTCATAGCATTTCATAAAAAAAAAAAAATCATAGTATGCCATGAGTAGTCATGAAAAAAAGTAGTATGTCGAAAAAAGTCATAAAAACCATCATAGAATAGTATGTCATAAAAAGGTCAGTTTGGTATGCCATAAAAAGTCCTAAAAAATTTAAATCGTAGTATAGTATTCCATAAAAAAGTCATATTATAGCACCTCTTGTGCAGACAGGAAGTGAATGTGCAGCAGCTTCCTCTCGCTGTCCACTAGTGGCAAGAAAGTGACCGTGACATCATCGTCAGTATTGAGGTTGGCGCCTGCACCGCGATTGTCGTAGCCGTCGTTCTCCATGGCCACCAGGGCCGAGAAGTGGCCCCGCGTGTAGCCCAGTGCGATGGGGCTTTTCCAGCAGAAACTCTGCTCCCATAACAGAGGCAGGTACACACCTAAACACACACACAAAGCAAGTGAGACCAGCTGGTAGCTACTGTACGCAACAACACTCGAGCCACCTGGGGAGGAACAGGCTCTGCAGCTCGACACTCGAATGACAGTGTGTGTGTGTGTGTGTGTGTGTGTGTGTGTGTGAATGTTAGTTGGGGACAAGCACCATCTCAAATGTGATCCGACATCAGAAGTGGCTGTGTTTCAGCTGAAAACAACTGGCCCATTGTGAGCAGAGAGCAGCTCTGTGGTGCAGCGCGGTGCCCTGCTTCTTCAGGAGTAGCCCTCCCTCCCCCTCTGGCTTCTGCCAGGCCCACTGCTCCAAACACACACTACCAATCACCAGACACTTAGCGTGCAATGTAGACCAACGCTGCTAGACTGCACAATGGTTTATATGGATACAGTATGTACTGATTCATCCGGGGTTATTTTATTTATCAAATTCACAGGCAGTACTACAGACTTACTGAGGTAACGATATTCTGTTAAATAGTGACTACGTATCCCAGCTGCGCTCCCCTTTGATACACAACTCCAGTCTGTTTCTGCCAAGTTTTAAAATATGTTATAAGCAAGACTCAAGTTCCTTATTATACCCCATGCTACTGTAGGTGTACAGACTTAGAACAGAAAGGCAACCTCCATGATGAAATGAATGGCTTTTAGAAATATACAGTCAGAACTCTGAGTGAGCCTAAGTAACTTAAAAAGGGTCAGTTCATCCAGAATTACAAAAAGAAAACCTTGGTGACCTCTTGTGGCATCTTGACATTTTTATTTGCCTCAATCTCAGACTTTTGCCACCACTCCAATACAATGGAGGCTGTTGGAATTTAATTTGTGGAGCACTGGTAGCACTGAAAAATTATTTTATTGTTTCTTTAGCAGAAAGTAGTTCCAATGAAAACTGTTTGTGAACAGCAAATAAAACCAAACCTGCCTGGCTAGATGCCACAAGAGGTAAAAAAAGAAAGCATGTTCTTTTAGTAATTTGTGTGAACCTATGCTTTAAAGAAGACTCACTCAAAATGTAAAATATTAGCAGAGTTCAAGTATCCACGTGCTGCCTTACCTTGAAAACGAGTGTATCCTAACGTTTCCCCACGGAAACTTTTGTAGTATTTAACTCCGTAGACTATGATCGGTCTGCGAAGAATGTGTGCGAGAACAAAAATGTGGGTCTGCTCCAGGCTGGCCCCGGGCTGAGTCGAGGAAAAAGAGAAACAAAAAACAACATATTCAGTAGTTGTAATCATATACACTTCCCTCAATTGTACATTCAATATTAATACAACTCAAAAAAAAGAGTGCTGAGAGTGCAGTGTTTCCTTTGGATTTTTTTTATTTATTTTTTTAGCAGTGGGTCTGTCCGAACAACAATTAAATGAAGTTAAATTGCAATGTGAGCGGCAGCCAACATTATTATGCATTATGTCAGCAGGATCATTTAAAAAGGCAACCGCGACTACATTGTGCGTCTGCCCTATTTCTGATACCGTGGCGGCAGAAATTTTGCCATGGAGGGCTGCCATGGCAAAATCAACATAGAGGAAACACTGGAGTGCCAAGATCAGTGATCATATTGCAAAACAGAGTGTCCTGCACACTGTGAACCTGCAACGCTGCAGCTCTGAGTGCATCTGCATGCCACCCTCTCTCCTTTACAGCTCTCAGTTGTACTATTTGAATAAGCAGAAAGCAGACTGCATAACGGCTTTTAAATATACTGCAGCACAAAGGCTTTAAAGTCATCCACAATTATGAAATGTGGTATACAAAGGCTGAGCGTATCTTTGGATTTCATCTCTCCATAACTGTCAAAGCCTCAGATGAGGTCATCATATGGAAGCTTTTGCGGTGTTTGTTTACACTGCCGGTGAAGTAGCTCTCTGTGTTAAATGCCTATAATCCCAAGAGTGCTGCTTCAGCAAGCGTGCCGGCCAAGCAGATGAGCTTTCTGTCAATCTACAACTCCATCTTAGGGGATCTATGATAATTGCTTATGATGTCCTCCCTGTCATTCACAAACGGCCCACCTTCCAACTGTGTCTCCCATTCAGTTCAATTCACTTTACTGGCATTAAAGTTAATGAGCAACACTCCGAAAGCATTGAGATAAGACAGTGCTGATACACCAAGTAGTAAAATTGCTTTCATCATAGTGTGTGTGTGTGTGTGTGTGTGTGTGTGTGCGCGCTTTAAAAGGAAGTTGCTGTGTGGACGTGCCCCTACACTCCATGCAATTGCAGGTCTGTCTATTTAATGACATTTTTAAGAATGCCACTCTAAGATGGTGGCTGATGCAAATTGCAGTGAAAGGACATGACAGAAACATAAATTAATATCCACGCCGAAATCCAAAACATGGCCACAGCTGCTGTGAACTTACAGCAACTTAAAAAGGAACCTTGGAGGTTTTTGACCGCTAGTATGGAGCAATTTTTGGTCTGTATCACATGCTCTACTAGCATACAAATAAGGATGCGCATGTACAGTACATAGAAGAATACAGCTGCTGTGAATCGAAATGTGCAGTGCTTTATAAATGTTTAACGTGTGTGTTAGGCCTTAAGAATTCACACAATGAGTTTGGGTGAAAAAAAACTTTGCTTACTTATAAGAAAAAATCTTCCCCCAACAGCAGCAATAGGAAGAACAAAACATGGTGTGTCTGTCCCCAAAACCAATAAGGAGACAGCCCACAGTGTTCTTTTTGTGCAATAGGAGTATAAATGACGGAGTGAACGACCTGCATTTCTAAATGTGTGCCAGGAGGTTTAATGATCTTATAAAAAAACGGTCACAGTCACTAAATAATTAACTCAGTCTCATTTTTTTTGTTTAAATGACATTTGAATTTCGAACAAACCAAATCTAATAATGTTTTGGGTTATAAATAAACCTGCCATTTTATCTGAAAGAATGCATCAATGTTTATATTGTGTTTTGTAAGTATTACTTCCATGTTCCTCACAACTTCTATCCACTGACAAAGCACTTGTACAGACCGACCACACCATACTGTGCCATTTTCTGCCTTTCGATTTATGGTGAACTAGAGCAGTGGTTCCCAACCTTTTTTCCTTGGCGCCCCCCCCCCACTTATGTCTAAGAAAAGCTGAGCCCCCCCCTCCGAAACCGAAGTTGAGGTAACTGTCGAGATACAGCCTTACTTTCTTTTTTGATACAGAGGAGTTATCAGCACTTTTACGTTTCTCCACTATGTTTCATTCATAAAATAGTGATGCCGTGGCAGCAGGACAAACGAGGATGATAGCAGCTAGCAGCTGACCTGATGACAGCAAGGGCCACAGGTTAAGAGGTCCCGGAGGTTTGGCCTACTAAGTAGCCTGCCTACAATTTTAAGTGAGAACAAAAATATATAGTTTTTATTCAGACTTTTGTATACATTATATATATTCTAGTGTATTATCATAATTTGTTTAACATGTGCATATATATATATTTTTGTTTTACCTCAACCTCAAACCAGATAAAGACTAGCACACCCCCTGTGATCTTTGCCGCCCCCCTGAGGGGTCCCCGGACCCCAGGTTGGGAACCACTGAACTAGAGGAAGTAAGTGAGTAAACCAGAAGGAACATAATTACCTGGCTGGCCAAAGACAGGATGAACGCCCAGTCCTCCTGCCACTGTTCCTCTCTCAGGGAGAAATGCAAACCGAAACTCTGCGAGTACCACGACTCCCACTCCTTCCAGCGTGTGTAAAACCTAAAAAAAAGAAAAAAAAAGTTACATATTAGAATATTTGGTCACACTTTACTTGAAGGTATCTACATAAGAGTGACATGACACTGTCATGAACGTGTCATAAACATTATAAACAAGTCATAAACGCTTATGACATAACGCTTCTGTCATTAAGTGTCATTTCGGTTTTTGTCATGACAAGTTAGAGTTAGGGTTCATGTGTCATGACACGGTCATGTCACTCTTATGTAGATACCTTCAAGTGTAATATTTTTAAAGTTTATTTAAATCAAAATGATTTATCCTTCTACAGTGCATCTCAACAAGCAATTTTTTTTCCGACAGAAAGTAGTGCATTAAGAACAAAGTATTTAATGTCAAAATCAACTGCAAAAGACTAATCACATCAAAGTCCTTTAAAACACTGAATAATGACGCAAGTTAAAACACTTTTAGGGAGTCTGAAGAAACCTACATAATAAACAAAATCATCCACATACCTAATGCAATACACAGGAGAACATCTCTCTCTGTCTTACTTTTACTAAGTAACCAAACCTGTATTTGACTGTGTGAGGGAAGTATGTAAATATCCTGAGGAAATGCTACTACACTGAGCCTCTGAATCAAATTAACAAAACCACTAAACAGGGCATGATTGCATTGGCAGTCCACTGGCTGCAGACAACCAGGACAACCTTTTTTACATTATAACTTAGGATTACATATCTAAGAAATGAAGTACACTGTTAGCAATTACAACACTGAAAGACAAGAAAGGCCAACCTACACTTAATACGTAAAAATGTCCTTAATGAATGTTCTCCTTTACCTAAATGCAACATTTTTGTGAGTGACATTTTTTTCCTACAGTTTTTAGGGCTTTTTTTCCCTTCAAAAAAAGTCTATAGCATGTGATCTAACTTTTGTGTTATGCTGATGCTTTTACAGATTTCTATGAAAAGATGAAGACTGAGGAAGTTTTTTGAAGATTTTAGAATGATAGATGTCAGTCATTCAGATTACTCAAAGCCAGGCGTGCAAGTGTATCAATTTGCTGTAAGAGTCAACAACATTTTGGATATGTGGCATTTTGCATAGTACATTACAGTATTTTAAGTCATAAAATGCTTCTAGGATTAAACGACTGTAGGGACACTGTGTAGGGTTGGGTTTCTCACCAATGGGAGCAGTCGTGCAGGCTGTCATGGAGGGTCTTGCGGAGAACTGAGTCCTTGTCGTAGATGCCCCAGGTGGCCTGTAAAACAGAGTCCAACAGACAGTCTCCGGCTGTGCGGTTCCACAAGGCGTACAGACGACTGTCCAGGCGTGTGCCCAGCTCCAGAGACCAGTTGATGACAGGAGATTCCTCTTCCAACTCTATACACAGACAGACAGGCAAAATGCATGTGTGTGGGGTGAGGGCACTAAAAGGAGGACAGGTTCCAATGGGCCATGTTCAAGCCTGTCTATTTTTGTCAAACTTCGCAGTTAAAAAAAACAAACAAACATGGGGAGACTTCTCCAAGAGAGACAGGAGGATGACTTCTAGGATTAAACTTTTAAGATTAAAGAAAAGCATGACCGGGGGCAGCATTTTATTTCCCCAGGTGACCAATGGATAAATAAGACTGAGTTTATGAGAACAACCAGAATGAAAAAAGGGGCATGAAAAATCTGTTAACGAAAACTCATAGGATAAAAACGCATGGGAGCATAGATGCTGCATGGAGTAGTTTCAGATGTGCAACTGATGCAGCTAGTCGTTCTGGAAACAAAATTGTGTGTCGCATAACCTCCTTTTCAGCATTTTTCTTTTGTCCCGATATATTATTAAACACACCTTTACTGATTCTTCAGCTACTTTCTGTGCAAACACCAAAGACCCAAAGCACCACTCATCAGTAACCCAGTTTGTGGAGGATTAAATAGGTCACAAGACTACTCTGACACCTTCATTACAGCACACAAGCAAGCGCACATGTATGTTCACAAGCATTTGCACACACAGAGCACAGTCCTGGGAGTGTGTCATTGGTTAAGCGAGACGAAGGGAAACCAGTGAGCTCATTTAACCTAATTAGAGAGGGTATATAAGATGAAGCAGGAGGTGGGGAGCTGGTTGGGGACAGAAGGATACAAGAGCAAATGTTAATTTTCAGCCCCTTCCACACAGCACAGCCAGATCATGAATCACAGGTAACCAAAACCAATCATGTCTTAACACGTGATCGGACTTAAATAAATGCAGACTGGGGATTACGTGCAGATAACGTACAATATATAAAATTGAATAAATCTTTGGTACCTTTCTGCACATCTCGATCCAATACCTCGTCAAACAGCTTCTCTTGGACAGCAGGCGGCAAGTCCTCAATATCTGACACATGGAAAAGAGATTATGTTTTTATGCTCATTATAACCCTAATGGTACACTGCACTGAGGGCAACAGAAACACCACAGTAATGACACACAGAGGGGATGTTCTTTGCAATTGCATTCATTGGCTGACATTTTGTCAATGGCACACTGTAAACACAAGCTCTGTAGAGCATGTTGTGCTTTTGTGTGTATTGAACTGTGCACACACACCGCCAGAACACTGGTGGCTATTCTCTAGCTCAATAGTGAATGGCATTGGCTTTGTCTGAAAGAGAGAGAGAGAGAGAGAGAGAGAGAGAGAGAGAGAGAGAGAGAGAGAGAGAGAGAGAGAGAGAGAGAGAGAGAGAGAGAGAGAGGGAGAGAGCACCCTGCAGCTGGCCTCTGGCCAAATTCAGTCTGCAAAGAAATACTTGGCATAACAGGAAGAAAATCTATCATTGAAGCCTGCATAATCTTTCAACGCAGCAGCACTGGCAGCTCTGAATCAGAATACAACTGGTAGCTCTGAAAAGTAAAAGTGCATGTAATTTCAGTGATGACATTACACCACACAGACAGGACACTGAACCACTGTTTCTGTGAGCAATGCTGCACAACAAGGCTAGCCGTCATTCTTCCAATTCTCCAGTTAGGAGGAAAAACAGTCAAGATCACACGCATAAATGCTGCACGTTTATACACACAAAATACAATCACAAATAGACAGAGCGAGGGCTACTGGTACAATTACGAACGCACTTATTTTTACAGTCTATGGAACGCATTCATCTCTGACAACGATGTCATCGTTCGTGAGGTTTTACTGTGGACATCGTCATATGCCAATACGGTGAACATTGCCCAACCCTAGACCTCACAAATCAATGTAGAGGTATTTTTTGAGGCTACAAAAACAAGTCTGTCAGTGGAGGCAAATAAAGCCAAATTTATTTTGGGATAAACAGAGAAGGTATTAGATTGCACATATGCAAGGGAAGTCCAATAAGCAATGTGATGTGACATCAAGATATTGTGGGTACCTGCAGGCAAGGTGAAGGTGACCGGGTCAGTAAGGAAGTAACAGGCGAAGTCTCCTTTGCGTTGATGTAGAGAGGCTGCAATCTCCCTGCGGATCTGCTCTGTCAGCTCAGGACACACCATGGAAGGGATGCACTTAGCTGCCTGCTGGTTCACCTAAAAAAACACACACACACACACACACACACACACACACGAGGTAAATACACCAATAAAGGCATGATCAGATATGTGTGATACATGTAAATTATAAGCATCGTTTTATTTTGAAACATTTTTTATCATGTCCTTGCATGCATTTAAAAAAGGACATGCGGCAATATATATATTTTCAAAAATTTAAAATGTCTTAACATGAATCCAACATATTATTAGCAGATATAAAGCCCCACTGATCATAGGCTTAGTGGCCACTAGTCACTAAGATAGCCATCCACAGATACAGTTCATCCTAAGGATTCACTGTGCCACATGTATGTTTAACTTTAAAATATGATTTATACGTAAAATCATGCCAACAATTGTTTTTATTTTAATAGCTTAATATTATATGCAAAAAAGGTATGTATACACGTTATTGTAGGCCCAGTTTAATATGCAACTTCATTTTATACAATATATGTAAGTAAGGGGCCCCTACTCCATCTCTCTTTCAGTTAAGAGGTCCTTGGTTTAAGATCAAGCCATCCACAGATACAGTTCATCCTAAGGATTCACTGCAATAAATTATATTGGAGGATCAAATTCTGTCATACACAGTAAAGAGGCTAGCCTAGAAATCTAGACGCACCCTAGCAGCAGCAAATGTAATTTGCAGCCAGGGTCCGTCTAGCAACCCTCCGTTGGCTTGCGAGCTGGAAAAACCAAATTCTGGTCAGGCCAATCACATCGTGATTAGCCTGTGTACACAGCCGGTGGGCGGGCTTAACATAAGGACGGCAGAGTTGGGACGGTTCCGCGTGAATTCCCTGCTACTTGAAAACAAAGAAGACGGCTGCTGCTGCTGGCGAACAGCGGTCTTTCGAATCGGCTTTGGCCGCAACTCTGGAAGACTTGGAGTTAAGCACTGAAGTCATTCTTAAAAAAGGAAGATGTGTTCGGAGTTTTGCCGACCGGATACGGCAAAAGTTTAATCTATCAACTAGCGTTGCTCTGGTTGGTTGTAGCGCTATCCTATTGCGTGCAGAGGGAATTTGAAAAACCACCGTTTATCCCGCCCCTCGGATTGAGCCCTGCCAATGGTGTGTTCCCAGACCAACATCTTGATGTGGGTCTGGCTTGTCAGGCTATAAAGAGGCCATCTTTCTCATCCAACCTCAATGACTTGTTTGACAGTGCAGCCCTCTGTGCCTTTCCTAATCGTTGCTTGCCCTCCTTGCAAACTACATGGGCTCTGTGGTATCACGTCCATTAGGAACCAGTGGCAGGACTGCAGCCAGGCTAATCCTCCACCTAATCCTTAAAGTGCATTTCTGCTGTAATTGAAGGCATTACGGGCATCTGCTATATATCGTCTACTCTGGCGCGGAACAATTATAAGCTGACGTGGTTGACGAGGAGAAGTACCGAATACCGTCAAAAGTACGGGACCACTTCTGACTTTTTCTTGTTTAACATAACCAAATTTGTCAGATTTTGTATAATGCACTACTGTACAATCACAAGATTACTGGTGGTTGCCTATTTTTTTTTCATAAGACTATAATCTTCATAGGAAGAGAAACATTTTAAATCTGATTCTGCTGTGTGGTGTATTCATTTGCAGAAATGCGTGTGTAGATAGGGTTTAATCAAGGGACATCCTGCTGAAAGAAGATGGTATACCTTTAATTCCAGTCGGGTGGCGAAGACAAACAAATATAAAGCATGTTTACCTCTGTGAGCAGGATGGCTAGCATGTCCTGCCTCTGGAAGCGGATGGCCAGATGGACCAGGGTGAAGCCTACATCAAATGCTGAGGACCGGTTGAGGAGCTGCACCTCGTCAGCAGTTAGCTGCCGGGCAATGTCCCCACCTGATGACTTGTAGGCTTCTATTGCTGCCAGGTCTCCCTCTACCACACCTGCAGCGGGGGGGGGGGGTTAGAAAAACAATTCACATTCAACACCTGTCACAACTCAATAATGCACAAACCTGCTGCATCTCAAAAAGTTGAATCAATACCTTTGTAAAACAATGTCAAACAAAAACTGAACATAACAACCCTCATACATTTATCGCAGGGCTGTACTTAATAAATCAGCATCTGAGGGGATCTACTATGTCAAATACTAGTGTTTCTTGTCCAAACAAATCTGCAAAGAAAAAAAATTCATGTAGAAAGACATGGGGATTCTTTTAAAACAGCCCTTATCTTTGTAAATGGATTAGACCGGCTTTGGGTCAGTTCCAACCCCATGTCCTTGCTTGTAAAAGAGGCAAGATGTAACAGACAGCTTGCCATGTTCGATGAAAGAGCTACAGAAATATCCATCAAACTGCTAATACATCATTCTGCTCTTAGTCACAAGCAATTAATATTCAGAGAAATTTGCATAACAAACTCAACTTCAAAAGATTTAAATGCTAAAAGAATTCATAATGAACGGAGCACTCTAGCTCTTGACGTCAATCCACAGTTCGGATGACCTCTAGATGTAGCCACTAGCTAACCCAGTATGACAGCAGTTATCACACTGTGAGGCTACTACATAGCAGAACAGACAGAGCAGTGTAGTTTAACGCAGAGCTATCAGAGAGCCGTGTCAGACAGAGGACAGTCTGTGCAGATTAGTGCCCTCCCCCTCCTTTGGACATAGCAGTCTCAACATCTGTTATGAGTGAAATGAGAGGCAGCTAGGTAGCACACCGAACACTAAAGCACCGGCTAATTTTAACAGGCTGCCTAAATGTGAGGTTGTCCTCTCTGGCAGAGGAAGAGGAAAGTTACCTTGAGAGAACCTGGACTGGAATGTGCCATGAACATCTGGTACGTTTGCACATGCTGGGCAATACTTTGCAAACACAGAGCCACAAGTGGATGCCGAATGAGTTTGGCTGCAGTATAGCACCTGCCATGCTGGAGACCTCAAACAATTCTTAAAAAAACATTTCAAAAACTCTTCATATGTACAGCATTCCCACTATGAAAGTGTCAACATTAAGTATACTTTAGTGTAGGGCTGTTAAATAAATCACATTTTAATCGTGATTTTGATTGCGGCGCCAAACGATCACAAAAACAATGTAATTGAGAAAAACAATTATTTTGCACATTGCATTTTGCAGGTAAACTCTCATTTGGTCTTGATCTTTGATCTTGATGGGGAAATCGAAAAATTCGAACAGGAAAAGTATCAAGGGAAATTTCACGGTTCAAGGTGTTTTCACTGTTGATTTGTTTAACTGTTTAAGTGAAATCTTTGCAACATCTTTACAAAAGTCAATGAGTAATCGTGGTAAATAATCATGATTTCAATATAGACCAAAATAATCGTGATTATGATTTTTTCCATAATCGAGCAACCCTACTTTAGTGTGCAGTATCGTATTGCAAAAGAAAACGTGATTAAGGCCTTAGCTTAGACCAAAATGCATTAGTGAAATGAATATTGAGTATTTTAGTTAGTCAGCACACTCCTTAAAATGTGTGTTCTTCTGAAAAGAGTGTGCCTTGCAGTGCGCAATAGAAATGGTAGGCATTTCCTGATGCCTAATGGTTTAGGTGCATACCAAATAACCACAACTTCCAATTCAATTCCAGCCAAGGACCAAAAAAGAAGAAATGGCACGGGATGGATGACAACAAAAATAAAGCATTTAATATTTGGAAAAATACGTATCCTTCTCTTTGCTAAGTGAAATACGTAGTAATGTTCCAAATATGCTGTTTGGTTGACAGTTCATTTCATGATATAAACAGAGCTCAACATTGTGGTTCCGAAAGTAAAAATCCTATCCACTTTCTCCAAGGATTTTGATTATCAGTCATTATGTCCAAACCATCCAAGTTTTAAGAAAAACATGTTGTATTCGCAATCTTATGGAGAAATACTACACTACCCACAATCCTAAGTGTAACAGCAACGTCTCTGATTGGTGGGACTCGCTGTTATCATGGAAATGTTTACCGCACCTGCGAACACTCAAAACGGCTACAGCAAGCTGCTACTACTGAAGTATATGATAGTTTCTGTACAAAGTCTTGAACCTTTGCCTTTTTTGACATTTTCAAAATTATATTTTGCGCCAAATCAAATGGTTTATAGTCATGATTTGAGACTGGTTGGCTTGATTCCAGGCTCCATAGTAAGCAATTTTTGAAACATCAATAGAACAATTGAATGGGGAAACTCACTTCCACAACCAGAGCCGTTAAAGTGGCCAGTCACTGTTGAGCTCTTCAGTGTGGAATTGGGACACATTCTAAATACCTTACGATCAACCCATTATGCAGGGATCAGTCTATACAATATCAGCCCCCCACAATGGCCCAAACAGCCAGAAATCAGGCATCCTGAATATCAGGCGTGACCATCTGGACAGACATTAATATTGTGTTATTTGAACTAATCAAACAACTGACATTGAAAAACTTTAGGGCCCAGAAAGAGATAAAAATATGTCTCCACAACTTTCTGATATAACTGATATTATCATTTTAGGTAGAATTATGTATGGTGGCTGATTAACAAGATCATTTCCAGTGCTTGATGGCAAACACACTCCTCCACAATGTTTTATAATCCCATAAACTGTACACAACATCATCATGAGCGACATCAAATTATACGAATAATATGGTTATACAGAAAAATAGGATCTGTAACTGCAAGATGAACCCGGTTAAAGTCAAAACAAAGGTTAAAAACAAAGGAACACTATTACACAAACAGAGTCTGCTTCCTTTTGTGGGAAAGTATAATCAATGGGATCATCCGATTTTGGTCCAAATACAAAGCTCTGAAAAAAACAGACCAGAAACAGGAGCGAGGTGAAATGAAGTTGTGTGAGCTAAGGAAGTGCTAGGCTTGGCCATAATGTGCTGCTCGACTCAGGCACTTCCTCCACTGACAAACACTTTGAAGAGCCTCAGCTGACATGGTATGAATAAAAAGGTACAGCAGTATTTAGAATTAAATCAAAAAGGTTGGAAATGTCTATTTGAGGTAAATGTACAATAGCTGTGGAAAAAAAACTCTCACTGTGTCCGCAGAGTAATGTTTTCTATTCCACAACAAGCTGAAAAGGGCAATCAGTATAAAGGTCAGGGAGGACGCTGATCACGTGCTGCCTTCATGCTTTCTTGCTTTTTTGTTGTTGACTGGTGTACATGTCTTGTCAAGGCTATTTTTGCCTCCGTAGGCCCCTTCTCAGCACATAAGCACCACTGTTTACAGGGTTGGTTGACTGTGAGCCAGGAGAGTCTCTGGTCCACAGGCTACACTCTCACTGCGCTGCCCAGACGGCCCATTCATCCACACCAGCTGGGAAGCACTTATACCCTCTCAGTTTCTCAAAGACGCTCTCAGTAGGAAAACAAGGGCAGCTAGAGGTTCAGTAAAAAGTTGGACCAAATTCCTACTAGCCATTTAGTTACACATCTTTAAAATGTTACCATTCTGCATCATTTATGCTTTGTTGATGACAAGGATCTCACTGCAAGGGATATTGTCCACCTAAAAGCACAACCTTGTGAAATTAAACCCTTCTCACAGAGCTTTCCAAGCCCATGTTTTGCAAAAATCCTGTTGTACTTTAATATTTGGAGTCTAAACAATGATATGTTGGCATTCATTGATAAAACAGTAAGTGGATAACACTATTTTGCAACCTTGGCCTTTGCAGGGTGAGGCCCAGCCTGCACTGTAATAAAATAGAACTAAGCAGAAACTAAATAGTTTGCCATTGTGACAAAAATGGTTGCCCTTTGCCTGGAGCACCTCCCTCGGTCATCACCATCGATTATCAAAATAGCTGTTATTAATTTTCTGTGGACTGAATAATCACTTAAATCGCTTGCAGGAATGTCATGTAATAATGTATGAAAACTCACCAGCACACGCATTGAGGAACAGCCAGTCTGTTTTCCTCATTCGATTTCTAATCTGCTTTAGCTTCTTGAAGTCAACCTCTTGCTCCTCTTTGCTGCTCATGGCTCCAGCTGCGAGCTCTATCCTCTGGAAGTCCATTTTGACATTGTCTTCCCTATTGGGCATAGGAGGGAACCTCCTTCGGCCCTGGCCTCCACTGCAACTGCCCCTCCACAGAGCCCTGTCCTGCTCATTGATCATGGGTGTTGGCTCTGCAGACTCAGCCAGCTCTATGGCTTCCTGGTTGTTGGGCTTGGGATGGTCACAAACCACACACTTTGTAGTCGTGGGCCAGTTCTGGTAAGTGCAAACTGTGCATGTCCAGTGCTGCTGATGGGTGTTGAGTCTGTTTCTGTCATTGTACTCCTCACAGGTATCCACAAGGGAGTGGGGCGCAGGACGACAGCCTGCATTGGAGCCTGAAGTCTGGGGGGACTCGGTGGGGCTGCTGATCCTCGTGCGCTGACACAGGCACTGTGTGCAGCGGAGTGCTCTGGGCCAGTTCAGGTAGGTGCACATCTGGCAGGACCACTTATTGGCAATCTCAGCTATGCCAGCTGACCTGACTCTTGGCCTAGCACTGGAGTCAGGGCAGATGAGGAGGTTGCTAACACTCTCAGTTCTGGGAGGGTCCCACTCCGGACTGGGGTCCAGATCAGGGCTGTTCTTGTAAGGTTCCTCTGTGATGATGGGACCCCTCGACTTCGGTGCACGGCACATAGTGCACTTGACTGCAGATGGCCAGTTTTCATAGGTGCAGTAGTCACAGGCCCACTTTACCTTCTGTTCTGTCATTGTGGATCACTTTGGATGGTCAAACTGTGGTGATAAACCTAGTTAGATGTGAGGCATAAACAAAGGCTTTGTGAATCATCTTGAAAGTCAATAAATATAATGTTTAAGATACAAATCAAATAAAGAGATTTCATGGAGTTCCTTCAAGAATCTAAACTAACTTACATCTGGTCGGGCATCTACAATAACACTGGTAGCCTGAGATTTAGGATTGATTGAAAGACTAAAATGACCTGCCAGCTGTTTATTATCAGTAAGAGTTTGGAGCATGGTTAACAGTCTGGGTTTGATTCACATGACGGGTGGCATTATTGCGTTACCATGTAACGTTAGTAATGTTTCAGACTTGAGTGCTCGCTTACTAGCTGGCAAGCTAGCCCTTGCATACATAGCTAGCTAAATACCGTAAATGTTAACAGTTTACGGACATTTCCGAGAAAGTACAATTATGTAACAGGCTATATTCCGGAAAATTTAAGAAAAATATGTAACACTCTTACCGTTTCGAGGCTGCGCTCGTTTCTCAAGTGCTGCTGAAAACCACAACAAACCCTTCTTGTTCAGTCCCCCCTCCTGCTCTATCAAACCTTTCCCAATCCGAGTTATTTCGACCCCTTTGTCTCTCACATGTTTACCTTTATGGACACATTAAACTCTCGCAGAATAAACCACACCTTGGCAAAGCCTCTACTCCTTGAATCATGGTATAAATATGCGACACGCCATGGTTTACACTGGCTCCGGGTTGTTTAATGGCGGCGACAGCGAGACAAATGAGTAGCATAGCCAAAATAAACGCTTGCTTGCCTTCGTCACCAATCATCTGGCTCAGCGCTCGATGCGATTGGATAAAAGGAAAAGTACTGTGTTGCCTTCATGACTTATCGGAAATAGTAAACCCCCCTATGTACGAACATTTATGATAGGTTCAAAAGAATGGGGAGATTTGATACTAACTGGTCGAAAAAGTCTTTACTAGCTTACACTTTCTCTATTTGCTATTTTGCGTTTTATTCTGTACCCTGAAGCTTTATATTATAGCCTACCATGTTAAAAAAAAACACTGGAATATGAGAAACGATTCCGAAATATTATAAACACTAAAAGCTTCCCTCACTGTGATTGTGATGTTTGTTTTTATAATAAATAGATTCTATAGACAGCTATACAATCTAAACTAGTTTTATGCACAATTTTATTTGCAGCAGGAATTTAATAACTATGTCCGCTTTTCTTATGATTTTATTTTGTACACACTAAAACCGCAAGAGATTATAAGTTAAAAAAAACAACAACAACAACAAAGAAAAACCATGGACACAGAAAGATGTTTAGAAAGACTGCTGTTGGTCGATTATGAATTATTGAACTCTAGGTTACATCACTAGTTATTTAAAAATATTGGATTAAATAAACTGACGA
Organism: Sander vitreus; assembly: GCF_031162955.1. NCBI lineage: Eukaryota > Metazoa > Chordata > Actinopteri > Perciformes > Percidae > Sander > Sander vitreus. Next base: position 9,552,998 of record NC_135875.1, read on the forward strand.
ACATCATATGTGTAATTCATGGCTCACTTCAAAGCGGATCAAAAAGTAATTTGTCCTTCCCTTAATCTTACTGTCTATGGTCTTTCCCCATTCACTACCGTTCATATTTTTTTCAGCGTTAAGGTCCCACGGCGGTCCACCAGAAGAGGAGGAACTTCGCCTATGTGTAATATAATTATTTATTTTAAATGGATATTAAGGCTATCACAGTGATTTAAAAAATCCCACCGTCCGTTCGAGGCTCCATATTATTGGGGTTTTCCTCATTTTTTCCAGAATATTGTAACAACACTCTTTTCCACCAAATAGTAAACTAAAGCAGGAATAATTTATTTAAAAAAAACAAAACAAGAATGTTCTGTCACTTTACAAATTGATTAGCCTAATAAGCTATATTTTCAGCTTTTTCCTCTGGCAATTGTTCTCGCCTACTTCTTTACCTTGCTGAAACCCAGTTACACATCAATATAATTACGAGAAATTGCCATCCCATGTCCAGAGTAGCCTATTTTTGACCAGCCAGTCTTATTTAGTAGGCTATTAAACTCAACCCTAATAAACCATCGGAAAGTAGCAGCAGGAACGTCTTAGGCTAATGCAGCTGAAGAGTTCTTTAAAAAAAATCCTGAAAAGATTCCAGAGCCAGTAAATATTAGGTTTGTTTCGCGGTGGGATTTTGGGCTAGTCAACCTGTGCACTACAACTCACACCATCTGCCATAGCCTATAACCCACATGCACTAACCTCTCACCTTCCACCTTCGGTGTAGTTGGAGTGGCTCCGGGTGGCATCCTTGGGGCGAGTTTATGGTGCCAGGATAGGGGCGTCCATCGCCCATACCGTGCACTCTGGTACACATCCCTCCCAGGCCCCGTAGCCCAACCAGCCCTCCAAACCAAGCACGGCGAGACCAGAGGGCAGGGCAACATCTCATCCAACCGGTCAAATCATACCAACCGATCACAAAGTAACAGATCAACTGGGACTATAAGAGACAGTAAAACAACACAAACCCGTTAAATCAATCAGCAACTGGGAACAAAAGTGAGTGACAAAAGTAGTGTCCGGGGGAATTTGTACTTTTTAAAGTGTCAGTTTTTACACTGTCTCTTTGGGTTCAGTAACCTATACTGAGTTCAATTATTTGGACACGCCTCCTTTAAAAACGTCACGTGGAAACATGGCAGCTTTATTGACTCGGTTACACCACATTTCGCTCCACGTTTCTAATGCGGAGAAAATAGCTAAAGATCTTGTCTCTAAATTCAAGTTTAGTTTGTTTGCCACCAGACTAACCGACAGGTTCAGGCAGCTGGCTTTTAGAAAAGGAGCGGCTGTTTTCATTGTGAATGAGAGACCAAAAGAGAGTAGTGTGGGACTGAATGACGAGCCACACCGGGTCAACGTGGGGAAATACAACCAGGATAATTCTGCTAAATGTCTTTACGATGCCAGCCTACCTTACCCGGTGGATACTGTAAGCAACGTGTGTTTCGAGGTGGATGATGTGGAAAGGTCATTCAGGACTCTCCGCCATCTGGGATGCAATTTCCTCGTGCCGCCCACGACAGTTCAGGACGAGCGTGGTCTCGTCACATACTCTGTGGTTAAATCTATTGTGGGAAATGTGTGCCACACACTAATTGACAGGACCAACTATAATGGAAGCTTCTTGCCTGGATTTGATGTCATTGAAAAGGACTGCGGCTTGCCAGCAAAGGACATGTCTTGTCCAATCACACATTTTGATCACATAACTTATGTCTGTCCCAGGAAAACAACCCACCAGGTCATGAGGTGGTATGAGAAGCTCTTTGGTTTTCAGAGGTTTTTCATTGATAGGTGAGAATTCAAGACTCTCATTCATTTACTGTTGTGGTCTTTATTTTGTTCCACTTGATTTCAGTATTTTAATCTTTAAATATGACTGTTCTTCTGAGTAGTGATGAAGATGTGGACGAAGGTTTTGTCGTAAACCAGGATGGCATTGGACTTCGTCTTACCGCCATGGAGTACTGGAAATGCAGCAAAGCAGGCCTCGTTCTCTCATCTGTGGACAAAAAAGTGCCCGACTGCAAGTTTGTCATTGCTGAATCACTGCCTAAACAAGGTAACATGAACATATTTCAATGCATTTAATTTCTGCTAAGATTACAACACCTGTATCACTGTGTGCTTGCACTTATTTCAGGCATGAATCAGGTTGACACCTTCTTGGAGCAGCATGATGGCCCAGGGATCCAGCACATTGGGCTGTACACACAAAACATTGTTTCTTCTGCACAAGCAATGGCTGATGCTGGTGTCCACTTTTTCTCCCCGCCTCAGGCCTACTACACTGGGGTTTGACTGACTCTTACAATTAACTAATATTGACTTGATTATTGCAAGAATGGCCCACATTTATAAGTTGAAAAATGTATTGTAGTAATACATGTGTAATAATTACAGTAATTACAGATACACAAGACAAATCAGCATTGTCTTAAAATAGGGAAATTGCAGAGCTGCACTGTCTTGTGAATTTGCATCTTCAACATGTAAAATTGACACACACAGAGTCCAGTTTATAGTAAATCAATAGGCACCAAAATACCAGTTGACATCAGGCTAGATCAGTTGACATCAGGCTTCAAGATTTTAGGTTCGAGTGAGTTCAAAGTCCAACAGAAAACTTTACTATTATAGCAAGTCAGTAATTGTTAATACATTTATTTTCTGTGACTTTCTGTGGGATTTCTGTATGATGTTCTCTCTTGGTCTTTTAACAAAGCAGTTTCTGTGGCTGATTATTACATAGAATAATGGTATATAACATAATAATAATAATAAATAATACTTATATTTGCAAATGTGTCATCTTCTACTGTGGTTATCAACTATTCTACCTATCCTGTGTGCTGTGACAGGTGGGAAAACAGCAGGAGATAGAGGAGGCAGGACATAACCCCCAGGTGCTGGCGCAGCATGGCATTCTCCTAGACACACAGACAGCATCCAGTGAAAACAGAGGGTGAGAGGCAATTGGAGAGCTGTAATCTCGTACCACTTTTAAGTATAAGTATTTTAAGTCATAATCGCATGTCAAATTTGTGACATTCACAATTGTAGTGTAGATTTCAACATGTTTCTCAGGGTCACGTAAGACCAACTAAGTGTCCTTACCTTGTTATTATCTTTTTCCAGATACCTACTCCAAGTGTTCACCAAGCCCATCTTTGCAGAGGACACCTTCTTCCTCGAGCTGATAGAGCGAAGAGGTGCAACAGGTTTTGGTGAGGGGAACATCAGAGCGCTGTGGAGGTCGGTGCAGGTGCACATGGAGAATCAGGTGGGGGGTTCTCAAGTAGAGGGATCCCCAAAAACTGTGCAAACTGCTGTGTATTAGTCAATTCAGATATTTTTAACTGGAAAAACATGTATAATGTATAAAATATAATATATTTACTGAATAGTTCACTAAAAGTACTATCTATTTCAGTTTTTGTGGTGACTCTTAAGTTACATATTGCACTGCTTACAAGTACAAATTACATATTGTATTAATACCTATTGTTGGACATGACTGAACAGATGAAAGACGTAAAACAGCACTATTTTTTACTTGAAATGTTATGACAAAAATACACTTTCTGTAGCAGTAAAAGAATGTCTTTGTTTTCACTGTGTCAAAGCAACTGACCGACTCCACAGCATCTGTTCCTCAATAAATCTGTTACTTACCCCAGGCCATGAAGACCAATTACTGTCCTCAAAACAGAATTGGGTGGGCCAAATTTCAGAATAAAAGCTCTTGAAATCTCTTAGATCATCTTATGTAAACATTGCCAGTGGCCAGAGAGGAGAGTAAGTACTGATGTAAAGTACTGGTACTTTACTTTACATATTTTGTATGTACATTTTTTATCCGCTAAATAACACTCAACTTAAGCTGTCAAAAATGTAGGGTAAAATGTACAATATGATGGAAATATAGTGGAGTAGAAGTATAAAATAGCATAAAATGGACATAATACTGGTACTTTACTTGATTATGTCCATTTTATGCTATTTTATACTTCTACTCCACTATATTTCCATAGGGAGTTGTCAAGTCTCTGTACAGACTGAAGTACGGAGTGTGGACTGGTAGCTGGAGAGGTGCCAGTTCACCTCCTGGGCACTGCCAAGATGCTCTTGAGCAAGGCACCGAACCATCTCTCCATTTGTGCATGTATAGGACCTTAGCATGTGGGTGTATTTCAGGCCTTTCCCCAACAGAGTGAAAAAAATTGTAATTTCCTCACTGGGGATCAATAAAAGTATAAATTATTATTATTAAATTCATCTTACGGAGCACTCTGAGGAAGAACATCCTCTGGTAAGCTCGCTTGATGAGATGAGTGTGTCTCCCATCTTAGGTTGCTGGTCGCTCATATTGTTTAGGTTGGGCTCTAGGTTGTTCTCTCTACGCCATGCTACCAGCTGTCACACATGTTCCCATAGATCGACCTCAATGAGCACTCAAAAACATGCCACATTGGCAAGTACTTTGTCACCTTGAACCCTGGATCTTTGTATCCTCAGAGAAGGTGAAGTACTGATTGTTGTGATTGTTTCAGGTGTATTGTTTTTGGTGGTTTATCAAACATTTGGCGAAATAAAAAATGTTTTGTATACAGTGCTAATTACAGCAAGAAACTGAATGTCAGTGCAGACTCATCGTTTGACCGATCTGAACACCATTTGAAACATGTGATCTAGTATCCAGAGACTGTCTGTGTCAATGTTGGTAACATTTGAATGAAGACTTGTGGATATATAACAATCACAATGACTGAAAATAAAACCGTTCTGAGCCCTTTTTCCAAATACCTCACTCACACAGTCACTCGTGACCCGTTACTAGGAGAACAGCTGCACCTCTCTCAGATGCTGTTGGGGTTTAAGCAATGTGCATGCTTTGGCAAAAACACTGCTTTAGAGCTTCTAAGAAGGGATCTCCAAACCCAGAGCTGTGCCAGTTTAATTAACTTGGCTATAAACATTATAGGCGAGGATTAGCGGGATAGATGAGGAGTGAAATTTAGATGGAGTTCCATGAAAGCCATATGCTCTCTTTGTGTTGTGACTGTAGTTACAGTATCCCCCACTGAGTAACATCAGAGAATAATTTAAACAACAAGCAGCAAAAAGTGAACTTGTAAATGCATGTACTTCTGCATTTTGACAAGTGGTGTCAGTGTTTTTCTTTCACTCAAGTGTCACCCCCTTGGCCAAACTAATCTTTTAAGAGTTGATGATGTATTTGTGATTTGTGCTCACTGAGAGAAAGCTTACGGATTCTAGGAATGACAAACAAACTCAAATACTGCATATAGAAAAGGTGTACCCAAAATTCTGCTTTGAAACTACAGTATGAACAGAGTTACGTGCATTTGTTTAAATTCTGAATGAAAACTCAAATCTTAAAACGGGGAATTTTGTCAGGAATGGAGAGGATTAACTGTTCATTAAAGTTGAGCAAGGATAGCTTCTGTAACAGGAGTCCTTTAGCCATCTGTCTGAGGCCAGTGGGAACCACAGATGGCATACAGCATTCTGCATGGGGTCTCAGTACTGGGAGTTGGAAGCTCACTTCCTTACTGTTAACCATATGCTAGCGACAGTTAGATTAACAAAGTCAAAGAGAATTTACTAAAAACACCTAAATCAAGGCTTATTATTTCTCAAACATATAGAAGCTATTCCGTTCAATGTTGTTGCACAATGATTGGTGGATACTGCCCCCTATAGTTTTGACAGTCACAACACACAATGCCAAATTTGTTGAATTGCAATACTTCTACTTCTTATAATGAGCTGTTTTGATCATCTGTTTCCTAAAAAGTTGTCTGTGCATTTAGGGCTACACAACACAATATGCAACGTCTGCATTTCTTTGCTAAGCTGCCTGCTTTTTAGACTGCTGAAGGGGTTTTGGTAAAAACAACTTGTCACCCCCACACTGTAGCCAACATAGTGGTGGAGACAAATCCTTGGTGCCCTTTAACACAAAAGGCAGACAGTCTAACACCGAGGAGGACAGTCTGACAGTCTGGGGGCGATTAGTGGCACACAACAGATGTTACTCCTTGATTAACAATACTGTGTACCAGGGGTGAGCTTCAGCTCCCCACCCTTCTGAGGCTCAGTGTGTTAACTTCAGCCCACCCAAAATAAATTAACTTACTGCATGTGATGTGATAGGAATAATACAATATATTTGTCAATCTTTCTACTAGGGCAGTTTTTGGTGACGTTACAATAATATCTACTTGCTTTACTTTTGTGCCGGGCTTATATATAATAGTAAAATTGGCTTATGTCAATTTTCAAAGGTGCATCAAGTTCACACGTTTTTTTGTCACCTGCTGTCAGTTGCTCACAATGTACACACAGTGTTGAAACATATAGACAGGTAAGCAAATACACAACTGTTATACTGTATGTGAACAAGCTGTATTTGGACGTCAAGGATGAAATACTGGCTTCACCTATTCAGGCCTGCTAAAAAGTATTCAAATGAAAAAAAATCTGAAGATTACAAGGACTTTGGTGAATAGACAGAGTCACTGGCCTAAGTGATATTATAGTAATATATTGTGCAGAGAACCATATGTACACAGAAAGGAGAACATCTGTTTTAATACATGTAGCCTATTTATTTTAGGACTATTATACTGGAACTAATTTTGTGAAGGCAGCAAGGTAGGTATATATATATATATATATATATATATATATATATATATATATATATATATATATATATATATATATATATATATCACATCTTCCTATTTTCCCTCTATCTGACTCTTTTAAGTTACACACAAATGGCACGTTATCATGTTACACCACTGTATATTGTGAAAGTGACTTGTCTATATGCACAGCTCAAAACTGTGATTACTTTTCATTACTGCAAGGTGGATCGGTCGACTAGGTACGACAACGGGGGCGAAATTGTTACAAAAAGTCTTGAATAGATTCATGTTTTACTTTCTAACTCCACAAGCTTCAGCTGGATTTGACACGAAGTTTAAATAAGCCAAATAACCCGAATAATTAACGTCAAACTGAAAGATTTAGTGGTACAAATAACTTTTCAGACACCCCTCCCCTCTGTCAAAAGTGGTATTGCTCGTGTATGTTGTCACAGGCTCATTAGCGTGCAATCTTGGACAGTAGTGCACTGGGGCTATGTTGTAGTTTGCAGGAGCTGCCTTGAGAAGGACGTGAATTGAACTACTCGCCTTGCTTCCTGTCTGACGCCTTGTTCTGGTTTTCTGCTAAAACAAAAGTCAACATGGTCCAGCGAAACTAACCCGTTGCCCGGTGTTGTTGGAGATAAGAGGCGCTCACCGTGATGCTTGTGAGTGGTACTTTTTGTTCAAATAATAAAGTTTCTGTGCTAGCTAACTTAGAAAATGTAAGCTAGTTCATTAAGTATGGTGTTCCCTTGTGTTTTGATAGTGTGTGATTCGCATGAATGGTGATTTTTTATGTTGACACATTTAATTAAAAGTGACCAGTAACAAAGTAGTAGTTTTTTGTGGAAACTTAACATAGTTAGCTTAGCAACTTTTCCCTATGTGCCATAGCTTTGTCCCTTTTGTCTTGTCTGGGGTATTACTCACAAAAATGCAGCTCAAACTGATTTTGTCGGTTCTTTCTTCATTTTAATACTATGTATTATTATATATGCATTGTGAAAGGCACAATGTGATGCAATGTTATAGGGAAGGATAATAAAACAAGTGTTAATAGGATTGTGAAGCTCAGACATGTCCATATGTAGAGTCTTAAAATGATCCCTGGTAACTACCAGTTTTCTTGCCAGTATCATCCATTCATCTTCTTGATGTCAGCCCAGAAAGTATGCTCGGCTTGTTTGACATCTGACAATAAACTCAATAAGATTAGTTGACAAAGTGACTAAAGTGCTCCATGAAGTTTGCAAAGAGATGCCTTTTATGTGAATTGGCTTTGAGCACAAACATTCTGATCTCAAACTGGGTTTTCACCCATGAATGGCACACATGGCAAGATAGGTCAGTATTGTCTAAGACCTTTTTTTTTATTTATTTTTTAAATAATAACTCTTTAATAAGCCACTGGGTGGACGCTTTTATATCTGACGCAACATTATTTGGTGGCTATGTTATTTGGATCTCTCTCAGACTCTTTTACTTGTATACATTTTATGCCGTTGCAGTGGAATGTTGTTTTCTTATCTTTACTATAGCCTCAGGTGTAAAGACAGAACTGGCTGACATACAATCCAACCGATTCTGCAATGTAAGTGCTCTGTGGGATCATAAACAGTAGAGCTCGTTTAACCTGAACTACTCAGTGTCCCATGGCCATGATTATGACTGCTAACATTCATAAGTGGCTTGAACATGCATACATTACAAGTTAAAAAGCGAAAAGTACAAGTACAGATGGGTCATTTCACTTTTTGAGCATACGTACATTTCATATTTTATCATCAGTTGCTTGTGGCCTTTTTGTCGAGTTCAAAATCCTGTTTGCTCTGTAGCCTGTGTGTAACATTCTGTGAGCTCCTGTCACACCAATTTCTTTGCCAAACTCATTTCCCTTTCATGAGGGATTTTGGAAAAGGGGTTGTTTGTGCTGGTTACTTGGACAAGCTCAGTTTTCAGGGCCTTTTCTTTTTGAAACTGAGAGGCATCCACCTGGAGGGCTGGCAAGCTCATCTGAAAAACTGTTGAACAGTTTTAACTCAAGTACAAAAGAGGCTGCCTATCAGAGCTTGCAGATGATTCCTCTTTCCTTGTCCATATCACTGAAAATATTCAGACACAATTTGAAGGCTCTTTAAGAGCCTGTGTATCATAATGTCACTGTTATGACATTGTTCCAACACTTATCTGGAAAAATTTAGTGCATGTTTAATGTATATATGGTCAGTGGAAATGCAGTGTGGGGGATGGATACATTTCTGCATGTAAAAACTCAAGAGTGGTCTTTCCTCTTCACTCTAAAATGTGGATGAAGGTTAATAGGGCTGTACCCACTGGATGTGACTTATTCTTATTTGGGTCTATTAACATGCAGTGTTATTCTGCTGTGGGAGTAGAAGAGTGTTGTCTCTCCAACCCTTTGTAATTAAGAGACTTTGTTAGATTTAGCATTCAAGTGGACACCATTTCTCTCCGACATGAACACGTTGGCCGAAAGCCTCGATTACAGACATCAACAAAGCTCTTGTTCTAGACAAATGTATACAGTGCAAGTGATTATGTCGGAGATGATTAAACAGCAGGCTTGCTTTAAAACGTAGGCTTCCTTGGCTGCCATGCATAGCCATGCTGAGCCTTTGTGTTTATGGTAAGTGGGCAGCTGCATGCTTGTGAGACCTTGGCTGCACCCCAGGCCCTCAACTGAGCCTGATAACTACTATTGAAGCCTCCCAGCCATGCTCATTTCTGACTATTCACTCACTGCTTTACATGTAGAGTGTGCCTCCTGTTTGACATAGCCTAATGTCTGTGAACATGCAGACAGCTGTGGGCTAGCCTCCACCTTACAATGAGTATCATACATTTCTTTTCAGTCAGTCAGCCGTGGCAAAACTTGTTGGCACCTGCCTTTTGTGGCATATAATTAATGACAACGCCAACAAAGAAAGTTTCGGGTTTCAAAAACGTTGAATTTACACAGTGAAAATAAGTCACAGTGCTGCAGAAAAAGCAGAACTGGTTTGCCAATTTGTCATTTGATTAACCGGTCTTCAGGAGCCCTGCATGTCTATGTGCCTTCTATTACATGTCCTGTAAACACACCCACCATTATGACATACACAGAACTGCTCAAATGTGAGTCCAAATATGGATCCTGTGCAAGCCATGCAACTCAAAGAAGTAGGCCACTAGAGCCAATAGCTCGGGGAAACAAGCTTTTGAGGAACATGCAGATTTTCTCCCAGGGAATCTTTCTGTGGAAGGGGACACTTTTACCCAGCATTCCTTTCACAAGTGGTATGGGGATGAAGAGCAGCACAAATCCCTCAGTTTGGTTTCAAGTCGGGGCTTCTCAGGTGCTCAGCAGATGCTCGGATTACTGAGACAACCACAATCCTGGGATTGTTGAGAACAGGACGCCGATCCGACTGCCATGCACGCAGGAATGTAAAAGAAGGATGTCTGAGAATTCAACATAGCATTTAAGCCTTTTTCTATCAGTTTTACACACATGAAAGCTTAATTAAAAATGTTAAGCTGATGTAATAATTTTAAAACTAGATTATAAGTAGTTAATACACATTGCTTAGTAGCCTATACAAGGTGCAACAATGACTCAAACAGTGTTGTTTTCCACCAGCTGTCCAAGTGCTATAAAATGGATTAGTATTAGCTCTAATTGTCAGTCAGACACAAAGCTGCCAAATCCTTATGTAATGTTGGCCTAACCTATGGGTTACAGTCCATGCAATGTATGGAAAAGCTGCTCTAATTTATGGGTAACTACACTTTAGATGCCTATTGTAATAGTTAAGCTTGACAGTCTGTAGTCTTTCTGGACTTGACCCGCGATATGTGAGTTTTAGAAAAATGTCATTTACAATATAGTACTCTTGTGTCTGATCTTACATAGAAAATAAAGCGGGGTCCGTTTTTCAGGCTTTTGAAAATGTAGCTGACTCTAAAGCAGGCCTCCGCTTTATACTCCACCCAATCTGCTCTGTGGTTTCCTCTCCTGTCCTAGCTATCGTTCATTTAGGCTGCACGATAGCTTGCTATTTCTGACACGCTAAAGTCGCGATGGTTGAAAGGCTCGTGGTGACCACAAAGGAAGTGTGGTGTCCGATCAGCTTGTTCAAGGCAGCGTTATTGTTGTCATTTAGGAAGGCCGCTGTCACTGCAGACCTGTTTGCATGTGATGGAAAGCCTCATCGTCTTGCAACGTTCTTCCCCTTCTCAGAGATTAGAGTTCTCAGTTGTCATGGTTGTTGCTGCACCGACCCAGATAAAAAGCTATCGGCCTACAGAAGCATTGAGTCTCCAACTGATTCCAGATAATGGCAGCATCGTTATGGAGGTGATACGGGTTGTGATGTAAGAAGGATAGCGGCACCCCTTGGGCAGAAATTTTAGATACCTCATTTAACAGATTAAAGCTTCATCTGCATCGTTGAACACAAGGTGCACTCAGTATAAGGTGCGTTCATTGGGTGTATCCAGTAAGCACTGGAAATCATGCCTTGGTAAGCTTAGTCTGTACAAGAAAAAGCAGACAGGCAGCCATTTGCCAGCACTTCTCAACATGTTTTTTATTCACAAACTGTCATAAGTTTGAAAGGTTTTCAAAGGATGTGGGGCTAGGTTAGGCTTTTATAATGTGTGTTCAATTTATGTCATGGAGCTGAGGAATGTTTATAATTATGTTATAAACCTCGCCCATTTAAAGCACTCAGCTCAGATTTATGGGATAAAAACGTAATGCCTGAGCATGGGAAAGATGATAAATTGTTGCGATTCTCTGTAACCAACAGTAATGGATGTTGTTTACAGTTTAGAGTCCAGAGTGTCAGGCTTCAGTCAGACTTTTTTCCATTTTTGTAGAGAAGAAAAACATAATTTATCATCCTTTTTTGTGTGGGTAAACATCATGAGTTTTTCTTGTCTTTGCTCATTTAATTTCTTATTAATTTCTCACCAATAATGATGATAATAAATATATATATATATATATATATATATATATATATATATATATATATATATATATATATATATATATATACACACACACACACACACACACAACTGTTTCCTCTAACCCAGCACATCCCCAGTTATTTCTGCTGTGAAACACAGATCTGTGTGGTTACTAGTCACAGCTCTGAGCTTTAATCTGTTCTTTTCTATTCACACAAGTTAAAAGCTGCCAGACGCCCTTGAACCGTGTCGATCTCCTCGTAGAACTCTGCTAAAAACATCCGTGTGTTAAAGTTGTTTTCCTGGCGTGATAAGTGTTAGTAATGGAAATCATATGCTGAATGCAAACACCACCTCCAGTATGTCAGCTCCCTCAGGGTCTTGTGATGCTGCATTCACACACACTCCACCCAACACCCGCAACCTCTGATGTCGCCTCTTTTGTTTCCCACGGTATCTCATCTTCTGCACAGAGTCGCTCTGTCATTTAAACAGACACTCTCATTCATCATTCGACCATCTTGTGTCCACTGCACTTTGTTTTAATCACCTACCTGATCTTGCCTCAAGTGGAACTGATCTAGTCGTAGTAAAAAAAATCCTCTGTGATGATTATATAGATTTACATCTGTGGCTAATCAGCTGGTTACTGTAACCGTGGTGCAGCACTAATGTGAAGAGGGTTGTTTTGATAACCGCAAGGTCAGCTATTCCCAGCCAGCCTCTGAGGATTCAATTACACAACTTTGACTTTGCTCTATTCCTCTCTGTGTGCTCCAGTGTGGAACACTTTGAGGAAACTCGCTCTCTCAGATGACTGATAATCCTCCACATCGACAGGCAAGAACACAACAAGGTATAAAGTTCCAATTTTGGTGACACTGCGGAGAGAACACATGGAAGTGAAAATGCAGTGTAATTTCAATTCAGAGACTACCACATATGGCAACGCAGGCGACGCCCTTGCGAATCAAAGCGAGTGTTTGCTGGAATTGTTGCTTGCTCACTTGAGAATTAAAGGAGCTTGTCAAACCACGATCATCCCTTGAATTTTCACTTTTGTATATGTTTAACAGATTTGTAAGAGTGTTGTTGTGGAGAATTACAGGAACTTAAGATTCCAAACAATTGAGTGCTCTATGCTCTGAATGGGTGTGAGATTAGCTTGAAGGTTCAATGTGTTCAATGAATACTGCACCAAAAATCTGTCTTTTGATGCCAAATTCTCAATGCCTGCTTGAAAGGTGGCTCTGAAAAGTTTGTAACTCGCTCCTTAATGGAGGACGCTAGCTGTAAACAGCTTGGATTGACCGTGGTAAAAATGGAATGGAAATGTCTCCAACCACTTCTGCAGCATAATCCACTTCTCAACAGTTTCTCCACAACATAGCTAAAGATGTACATGGTAGTGTTCTCGCCTCCTCGTAGTGCCAAAAACTCTTGTCAGAATTGGCGCATTTAGCAATTTATTGCCAAAGTAACTATTGTTTGAAGCATACTGAGCATACAGATTAAAGGCAGATATAGATTATGCTGCAGAAGTGATTTGAAAAGTTTCTATGAACGTTTTATTTTATTTTTGCTATGACTTTGTGTCACGATTGGAATCCATTGTAACGGCTGTGAATCCAGCTGACATCCTCCACGAAGAAGGAAGCTACTCACTTCTCAGAACAACCTCTGAAGTAACGTTTGATACTGGAAAAAGATACATTTTCAGTTGAGTATTACCGTAAGAGAGCATTGGGTTTGCCCTCCATTGACCGTGCGTTTCAGAGCTTCAAACCCAGGGGATCTGTTCTTTCCGATCCAGCTTGTTCTTTGCTTATATGGTCAAAAGAATGTCAGAAATGTACTGAATTCTAATCCTGTGCTCATCTTTGTGTGTCCGCTCAGGTTTGGGCCGAGGAGTGAAGCACATTCCTGAAGGAGTTGAGGGCTGCTGTCTTAAAGCTTATGAGAAACCAGCTGGCTCACACCATGCCCGTCAAGATGGCCGCCACTTTTTCTTGCCCTCACTGGAACAGCTTGGGACAAGGATGTTTTTTGCCATGGTGATCATTTTCAAGAAAACACTGGAAAAGAAGGGCGCCGACGATGTAGCATCCAAAAGTACAGATTTGGGCCCGGTGAGATGTCACTTTCTACTTGTTTAAGCATTTGTTCTGGGTGGAATTTGTCATCTTATGTTTGTATGTAGCCTTGCCAACAGGCCTCAACTGCTCTTGTCAAGGTGGAAGACGACAAGGTGCTGCTATAAATCAGGAAATTGTTGTCGGCCACTAATCACTCACAGCTGTTTTATGGCTTTCCATTATATTGTTTTATTTTGTGTGTGTGTGTTGCCTTACTGAATGTCAGGAAGTGATGTCAAAAGAAGTATTTGGATATTGGAAGATTGGGAATAAGGAATGTTTTTTTTTACAATTACTAATAATTGCATCATAATAGCTGCCAACTGTTATCACCGGGGTGTTTGTCATAGGGTTTTGAATCCCCCGTGTTCCATTTACTTCACTCAAAATGACAATGGAGTATTTTCGTTCCACTAGGCTGAGCAACTCTGAGTCATTCTCTAATCAGCATCCATGCAGTAGAAACCCTATTTCTGCCAGCACAGAGTGAGAAAATTCCCCAAATAATGTGGACTGATTTTGCCCTCGAGCCATGTGAAATGAAGTCATAATGCTCCAAGGCTGTGTGTCAATCAGAGGCATTTAGGGTGGAACTCTCTCCATTGATAAGTCACACTTGCAGCAAAACAAAAGTGCTATGACAATTATACACACAAATTTGACTTTCCAGTAGGTTTTGATTTTAATTTGTTCATTTATTGACTTGTTATTGCCAGAACCTCCTGTACATTTGACTTTCTGGTTTCTGACAAGCTGACAGTGAATCTCTTTTGCAGTTCCAGGCACAGACCATGAGCCAGGGGACTGCACTTTTCTCTTGTGGACTCATGGGTAAGAGTCTGCCATCATTCTCATTAATATACACATTCACACCTCTAAGGGTGATATGGACAATTTAGCCAAATTAGTAATTTAGTAATAGTACATTTTGTAGAAATTTAGTCATCACATTAATGCAACTTCCTATGAATTCATTAATGCCATACAATTGTTCACAATGGCCCTTCAGCACCAGAGATATTAAAGGAATTACTACCTTTTATAAATCATACACAATAGCAACATCTCTCATGTCATGTCATCATTTCTTCCAGCCTTGCACCATATTTATTCTTTTTTGGGCCACTGTTGTCAGTCAATGTGACTTATTCCACATCACAAACTGGACATGACAAGTAAATATGTACTTACAACGGCCCTCGGCAGGTTGTAGTGGCCAGAAAATGTCAGGTGTTTAGTGACAGCATTGGTTTGCAGGGGGCTTGTCGTATTGTAACATTTCTGAGAAATTATTGGCAGAACGGCAGCAAGCCAGTCTCTGCTGCATCTGGTCGACAGTCACACGGCTTTATGTGAAAAATGTCTGACAGGTGTTTCTGCCCAGATTACTGTAATGTGCGTGAATGACTGTGTTAGTGGCTTATCATTAGCAGGGATCTCATGGCACTACTGCATGCTTTAAAGCTGTGGACATGTCGTCCCCTAGTTGAACATTTGGTTATGAATACAAAACCCTACATCCTTAGTTTAACCAGCCTTATGAGTAGCAGCCTTTACAGCATTTGTATTGCAAGATTAAATGGTATTCTGTTCCTGCATTACATTGGCATTGTGTAACACTGGCAGACAACACAGCAATACCAGTAGGTGTTGTTAACACTGGCCTTTGTTCTTCCTCCTGTGCGTGTACTGTAGATGGTATTTTGGGATTTTATTTCCAGTTAAGAAGAATAGACCTTCAGCATACCAGGAGTGGGCAGTGGCCTTGACGTTTAGTATCTGACTCAAAGTAGATTGACCAGTTCAGTTGGCTGACCCATTCAGCATTTCAGAGAATTTCTGTTGTGGGAATAGCAGGTGCTTTCTGGGCAAGGTAGCTATCGTGCTGCCTGGCGCAGAGCCGATCAGTAATGGCCTGATATAGAACTCTTGCCAATTTCAACAAACTAACACAATGATAAGCTTTAGTTAAAATGTTTATGATGGGTTATTTACATTTTATCACGCCTTGCTCCAGCAGAGACAAGGTTTGATATCGAGTCAGACATTGAGCTCCGCTCCCTTTCGCAATTAGCTGTGATTACAGACTGTGACACTAAAGCAGTGCTTGGAGGAGGGGATTTATTTTTAGTGCCAATTACACGAAGCAGTGAGTGGTGTCAATACAAAGTACACATGCTGGGACCGACGCGCTGACCCAGACTGGGGCAGTTTCATGGATG
Organism: Sander vitreus; assembly: GCF_031162955.1. Classification (NCBI taxonomy): domain Eukaryota; kingdom Metazoa; phylum Chordata; class Actinopteri; order Perciformes; family Percidae; genus Sander; species Sander vitreus. The sequence continues at coordinate 9,569,063 of NC_135875.1, forward strand.
TCCATATTGAGATTGCCAAACTTGACTTAATTGTACAACCTTGGCACTAAAACAGGTTTTAGGACAGTTTTGTCTAAGAGTTTAATGCCTAAAGTGATTATCGGTTTTGTTCTTATAAAGGACTTTGCACATCAGGTCTCAATTTCTATTCATATTTTTAATTTGTTCCAAAAACTTGTGTAGAAACCCTGCACACTGAATCGGATGCTGAAATAAAATGCAGCCCTCAAGCAGTGATGATGATGTCACTAATGATGAAAAATAAAGTGTAAAAAGCTTTACAAGCTTATACCAGAGCTGCAGAGTTACTTAATATCTACTGTCAGTTCATTCATAAATAGAAGTCACCTTTTTTGTTTTTAAACCTGTTGTCATATTCAAAATGCAAAAAATTCACAATGACAATTTCAGATCTTGGTGTGCAAATAAGCCTATCAATACTTTAGGTTAGAATCTTGTCATTTAAAGGTTGTTTAATTAAAATGATTCTGGTCTTTTGTTGCAGAGACAAGCCGGTGGCATAAGTTGGGTCACAGCTGTGCCATACAGCAGAGGCCAGTTGGGACCAGCCTGGAGAGCCTGTGGGACGTCCTGCCTGAGGTGCACAAGAGTTCTGCCCACTGGGATTGGGATGTTGGCTCTACTTCGACCACAATCACCAGCTTGTTGCATGACCTCAGTCTGACTGAGGCTGCGTCCTCGCACTCCACTGCACCTCCTAGCAAGCGGCAGTGCCGGTCTCTTTCTTGCTCAGATGAGCTCGGTAGTTGCCGGTCTACCTGGCGCCCTCAGGGCTCTCGGGTGTGGACAACGGTGGAGAAGAGAAGGTGCCACAGCGGGGGCAGCGTCCAGCGCGGCAGCGTTGGGAACGCGCAGCTCGGCTTCCCAGCCATGCAGCGCAGCTCCAGCTTCAGCCTGCCCGCCCGCTCCAACACCCTGGAGCTGCCCTGCTTCTCCCAGCATATCCCCTGCCCCTCTGCCTTCACCGGTCTGACGCCCTCATCCTCCATGATCCTGTCCTCTAAGCCCTCAGCACAGCCCCTCTACCTCTCTCACGAACAGATCTGCCTCCCTGAGCCTCGTGGACCCTCGCCACCCAGCTCCCCCGACTCCACACCAGAGCTGGAGCGCCGTGGTGGACCAGGGGGTCTTGCCCGTAGTCGTTCACAGCCGTGTGTCCTCAACGACAAAAAGACCGGAGTGAAGCGCAGAAGACCAGCTGACACACAGAAACAGAGGCCTTCTCTGGACCTGGCCAAGATGACCCAGGTTGGTGTAAAAATAGATCACACAGAAAAAAAAATTGTATCATATTTAATCAGGACAATATACTCTTGATTAACTACTCCTAATCTCTGCCAGTAGGTTCTTAGGATCTAAGGAGTTTGTATCCTGTTTAACATCAATTGATTCTTAATATACACTGTTAAAATGTATGTTTAATATTGCACCTGAGCAATATTTTATCAGAGGCAATTTCCAGTGGCATTTTATGTGCAATTTATTTATTGGTTCAACTCACCACAGCCCTCTTATGTGCTCTAAACTGTCAAGAGCATGAGACAAGACCCTCAGGAAATAGTCATGCCAGCTGGAAGCTCTGCTAGGACCATCAGTATCACTAACATTAGCTAGTTATACAATGCTGGTTTGGCAACTTGCTCCTACCATGTTGGATAAACAAACACTTCCAACTAAGGTCACGCTATTGTGTCTGTGTTCTCCCTCAGCACACCTCAAAGTGTTCATGCAGGCACTGTCATTAAATGAAGGCGTTCATTCATGCAGGCCGGTTCTGGGTCACATTCCATTATGTGGTTGTGTATTTGCACTTGCAGAATGGAGCGCAATGTAGCACAGAATACCCTTTTTAGTGTGTTACTGGATCAAAATAATTTGATCACAGCAGGAATTGAAGAGGTCATTTAGATGATCAGCTGAGTTTGTATTCATAAAAGAGATGATCTTATGAAACCACTGGCTTGACCTGATCCATTTCTGAAGTCATCCATGTTTCAACAATCTGTTCCATCAGCACATCCTGGCAGGCGTTTGTCTCTTTGCCCCACAAGCACATAGACACACATAGTTAAGTTTCACACGTACACCGACTGGATCATAAACACAGAGCTGGACTTAGCCCCTCTGAGAAAGTCCCTCAGAGTTCAGCAGAGTCTTAACAACAGCGCTGCTGTGACACGACAAGCAGACGCCACACACGCTCCAAACAGGGACGAGGTCAACGTGGAGAAAAGAGCCTTAGGCGAGGCAACTAACAATATTTTCACAGAGGAACATCAGGGTGCTGAGATTGTTAGCATTAGATCCTTCCTGCTGTTTGTGCATTGTGTTCGCTGTTCCTCTATTAAAAGGGACTGCTGTGTTTTATTGCATCATATCTTTTTTGCCCAGTTACGCAACCAGACCCAGAGGTAGTACTGATAAGTCAATCGACCGATATCTTAATCGTTGTAAGCCATTTATCAAACGATAATGCCACACTGTTGCCAGTTCCAGCTTCTCAAATGTGAGGATTTGCTGCTTTACTTTGTTTCTATGATTGTAAATTGAATATTCTTGTTTTTTGGACTATTGGCTGGACAAAACAAGCTGCTGACAAAGATAACACCTTGGGCTCTGGGAACTGGTGACGGGCAATTGTTTTTTTTAGACAAAACGATAATTTGATTAATTGAAAAATACACTGATTGTTTAAGCCTAGAAGTCTGAAGTGTTCAGCTCTGAAGATTCAGGATATCACAATGGAAAAGATGTCCGCTTGTGATGATAGACCAAACTTGCTTGGAACTCAACTTCAGCTTCACACGTCACCCTATCAGTACTCAAAGTCACCTTACTATTCAAAGATTACTTACTAAAATGTCCTCTCATCCACACGCCACAGCGGTGTAACTTACCCAGGGAGAAACTGCTACCCTCCATGAATGTCAGGAAGTAGAGCAGCTGTGTTAGAGGTTATAGATCGTTGCACAGGGGAGATGCGTGTTGGGTAAAGAGATATTGATTTCTGTAAATTCAGCTCAGTGGGTGGATCGCTGCCACAACCGAGCCTCATGAGCTATTGATCAGCTTGTATTGACGGAGAGTCAAGGTCAGTATGGATGAGGAGTCTGCGCTCTTCTCCATTTCATTCAGAGACAGAGGGGGTGGGTTATAGTAGCAGACAAACTGGATACCGGCAGCACTTATTCATGTGATGGGGTGCACTAATTTGTGTGAGGAAGATTTTCTCTGCCTGAAACTCTTCATCTGCAGAACAACCTCCTCTGTTCTAAGTTAGAGCTGTACTTGGTTTAATTAATGTCGGCACTGTTTTGCTATATAGTCCAGACCACTCATAGCCTTATCAGTTTGGTCCCATGGTCTGGGCCAGAAATCTGACGGTTGAGACTGAAGTGCTAAGGCAGAAGGCTGCAATGTGACACTGGCCTGGTGCTGACAAATGTACCCGGCTTGACCAGAGCCAAGAAAAACAGCAGGGCCCTGTTTGATCTATATGGTGAAGAGACCTTTCTCACTGCTGTTGGGTCGTGGATCATAACTTTACATTTCATCCTTTCTTATATCATTATAAACTGAATCTCTTTTTGGCTTTTGACTATTTCTTTTTTAGGGAAAATCAGAAGGTAGACAACAATACTTTGTGCTCTCGGAGGATCCATTATTTGTAGCCGTAGTTCATACACTTGGCTGTGACCTGCATCCCCAACAGTCTCATAGTCTCAGTCCCACAGGCTTGTGAGGTATTGCATTAGCACACAAGTGACAGGAGGTTTCACAGAGGCCCTATTCTCCTGTGTCCTTCTGGCCTAACACCGTAGTGGTCAGGCATGAGGCAGCTGTCCTGCCCTCTCCACATTAGCTGTACAGATTGGATAAGCCTTTGTCATAAAGCCTTCCAGTTCAGCACGCACAGCTGTCACAGGACCTGCCTGCAGCAGCGCTGGCACATGTGGATTTGCCTAAGGAGGTTTCTGGGTTTCCCAGATGGATGCGTTCATTGTGCAGTTCTAGTAAAAGGCCAGCAGAGTCAAAGGCCAACATGGATGATGTCTACCCTCTGGGTATCTGGCCACAGGGTACATGTTGGACCTCAGATTGCATAGCCTCACTCGTCCAACTACCAGTTGCTCCAGTATGTAATGCAGGCTAAATTTATACCCTTCAAATCTTACTTTAATATTATAGTGGTTGTTGCCCAGTGTCCAGCTCTGAGCTCACTGACTCACCCACATGCTGTATAAGTACAGTAGAAGCATTGTTTTCATAGAATGGTTGTATGCCATTTTAGTTTTCTTTGTGCCCTAGTTAGGACATGGGTCATAGTCAAACATTAAGGAAATGTTTATGATTCCCTCACCAAATATGCCATCACCATGGACTCCTACCAGACCAAATATTTCACATACTTGTTTAAGTTTATGCTTGTTTCCTTGAGAACATAAATGTATGCTTCTAAAAAAAAAGAGGATTTTTCTGTACTTCCACAGAAACTTCGGAATTTCCACAGCCTTAGCTGCCCTGGAATCACAGGAGAAGACAGCTATGCATCAAGCCAGGCCCTCCCCACTCTCAGGAGCACCGCTCAGTGCGACACTGACGACTCATCAGCAAATGAACGTGACCTGGAGGACGCTCAGACCAAAGAAGGCGAGAACGTGCCGTCAGACCCCACCATCGAGGAGGTGGACTGGATGCCAGGGACGACCAATGGGAAGGACAATGAGCCTCTGTGGGCGGGGCTGTGTAGCATGAGGAAGGACGTGTATCAGCTTGGAGGCGAGCTCGACATTGAGCAAATTGAGAGGAACTGAGCTGGACCGTCTTCCTCCCGGGGGACGCTAATTTAGGGGACTGAAAGTTTATCACCAGTTGGTACAGTAAACAGTACTGATAAGTCTTAAGGACAAAGCAAGTGGCAAGCTAATGTAGTAAGCGTTTCAGCACTTGTTTTTTTTCTAAAGGAGAGATTGAGCAGCAGCTTTGTGGGCTGAACGTTCATTTTTGGAGGTTTTGTGTAGTTAGAAGCTACTCCCACACTGTGCATTATCTCAACTGTGTCTCAGGAGAACAAGGAAGTCGGGGAGGACGGATTCGGGTGGAAATAATAGAACCGATAAATATAAGAATGATGTTAGAGTTGGCTCAGAGACTGGGGTCTTTTAGATTTCTCTGTAACCCTGATCACCTTTATTGTACTACATTTGGAGAGAATTGACAGCAGGTTTGTATAAATTCTCTGCACTAGAAAGTGCATTCCTCTGACGTGCTTCAATAGTACACGATGGACAGAAATGAAGACTACTTTAAAAGCTACTGTTAGTAAAGCCCCTTTCACTCTTACTGAGCAACAAGCTGCACACACACACACAACCTGTAAAGTATATTGAAGAGCTTAACATTTCACACAGTAACATCCAGCTTCTCTCTGAGATCTATGCTCCCGTTTGTGTGAGATAAACTTTGTGAGGCTAATAGGGTTAATATTCTTTCTTTTTACGATTTGTAACTACAAAGGTATGTAAAACATGAGCATATTTCTATACAAATAAAACACAGTTTTAAATGTGTCATTTGTAATCACGTTATTTCAGCATTCACAAAACATTCATAAAATTACGTGTGTGTTCTTAACGTGTTCAGACAGAATGTGAAGCGATGTGAAGTTGGATGGGGCACATAAAGGCACAAAGGACAGATGCAAGTTGGCGTGAACAGATGCAAATTTGCTCTCTAGGTGGCACAAATTCCTACGAATGCCCCACGAATACACACTTATGTACAGGGTAGGGATAATCGTGAATTCCTGTATTAGCTAGTGGTCAAATATAATGTAATTAACCAATACTTCAAGTTTTTGGCTGTTCCATATAACTTCTTCACTCGAGAACTTCAATTTTATGCTACTTAAACTCCATCTCAGAGGCAAATATTGTTTCTCTCTCAAATCTGAGAGTGATGTGTTGTTGTATACTATAGCAGATTCAACTACCAAACACATGCTTACATGTTAATGCATCTGCAATAATAATCTATTATAATCTAATAGCATAATAACACTGCCAAGTAATGCAGGATTTCACTGTGGTAATGCTACTTTTTTAAAGTACAGAATCTGAAAGAGAATTCCACTACTGCTATTAGCCGAGCACATGCATTAACAGCAAGGTCATTGTTAGATGTCTTTAATGCAACAATGCAGACTGACCCAATTAAGTAGCAGGAAAAGACAATCCAGACCGTAGTAGTGGTACTACTGATGAGCCTGTGTTTGTGTGCTGAAGCGGGGAGTGAGTAGGGAGGATGCCAGGCAAGGGTGGGAAGTCCGTTCCCCGTTTCTTTTCTTTTTTCATGGTGGGTGGAGTGGTGAAGCTGAGCGGCGGTTCACCCTAGAGACCTTTCTCCCTCCCTGCACTGGAAAACAAAAGGGGCTTTTTCTCTGAGGAGCACAGTGACGTGGGAGGCGGCTGTGAATGTGGGCCATGTGTCAGGGCTGCTGCTGCTGCTGCTCCGTTTGTCTGCTTCCCCTCCACAACACTGGTGCCTATGCAAACCTCCACAATTATACTGATAACTTTTTGATGTAATGCTGCAGTACGATTGCATAGCACGTCCACGTGTCGCTAAGAGGCAGAAGCGTACGGTGCCACTGAGTAAAGAAAGTCACCTCATTAAAGGCTAAGTAATTTGAAGATTGCTCGACATGCTATACACCAGGCACAAATACCACACAAAGCATAAACTACTCCTGTAGTGGATTGCATTATTATGTTGTTGCATGAGAATCTGTATGCTTGCATAGTGAGGTAATATTTACACAGTCACAGAGCTGCCTGTCTCTGGTTAAGCCATTTTTGGGTAATGAGTCGAGAAGGAAATGGGTCAACAGAACCCTTGTAAACGTGCTGTGTGGCAGACTGACACACCGAAGGCCCCCGGTTTTTAATCAGTGGAGTGACAGAAGTGAAAGGAGGCTGTGTTCTGAGAGAAGATAGGAGTACAACAGGAGGGGCATGTTGTGCAGATGTTCTGTAATACAGTCATCCACAACCCCCATCAGCAGTGACAACAGGGTGGTTTTCGCTCTTATCTGCTCTAATGATGATTCACATCACACTTCATTCAGTTCTTAAGCAACAGATGTCCCACACAGTGCTCACATGAGTTTAATGTCACGTTTCCGGTATACTAATGGTGCATAACAGGCTTTACTATAATAATACGTTTTTCCCTCAACACTTTCCATCAACAATTCAAAGGTTGAATTCAAATCAATTAATTAAAATGAACGGTAGTTGTGCAAAATGGTATGTGAGAGATTTTCCATTTCACAAAAATGAAGAGAAAATGACATAGCAAATTGAATTTTTGAAAATTACTCTTTTTCAGTAGAATTTTTCTAATAAACAAATTCAAACCGTATGTGAATGAAACTGAATGTTGGCACTAGTTTCTAGGTTTGGTGCCTACCCCCGCTTGGCAGCTTAAATGTGGTCAGGGTGAAAAGCAATTTAGCAGTACCACCCGGCCACAAAACATTTCCAGTTGCTGTGCAAGTGTTTGTCTGGAGCTTTTCTAATAAAACAAGCTGAAAAAAAGGAGCAAAAACTTTGCCTTGAGCTCTAAATGACATCTGAACAAAAAGCTGTACATCTTTTTCCGTACATATGCACAAAATGGATACACTATTGTATCCGCAGATCTCACCCAAACACTTTCGAGACCAAAACCACAAATGTGTTTGAGGTACAAAAGTAGTTTTTCAAAGTTCAGTCAGTGTTATGTCTGAGCAGCAATATCCTGCACCTCAATAGAAGAAATGTATCAAGGTCATACAAGCCTTCTCAAATTTAAAACGTTGGCCATTCAGCAAGAGGATTGTAGGATTTAAATTGTGAGCGTATAACGCTTTGGCTTTTACAAAAGGTAACTGGACACCTTCACAGGAGAGAGCCCCATCAGAGGCAGACAACTTTAAAAATGGGGTCAGCTGTAACCTTTTGCAGACCAGCACAGTTAGTTTACACTGCATGGTGTCATACGACCACCCTTTTTTCCTTGGATTATACATACGCACGCGCTCGGGTATGACATCATGGGGTCATGCCTCGTGTCTGAAGAGCCGGGCCTCAGAGGCTTTAGCGGGCAGTTGAGCAGGGGTCGTGTCCCCGGAGGGACCTGTGACGGCTGTGACCATGTTGGCGTACAGACTGCTTTGTGTATGAACTGAGACACTTCTTAGATTGCTTGTGAAGACTCGGAGGGGGGACACACAGCCAGGAGAGGGAGGAAATTCAGGACTCCGCCCCAAACCCGATGACTTCTGAAGTTTCAGAGCCCTCCCTCCAACGAGTGCTGTTGGCACGGCTGCCCACAAGGGAAGGAGAGTGATGAAATGTGGGGAAACCATGTGGCTTGGCGAGTAAGAGCAACAGGCCCCCACATGGACCAGCGCTCCACACACAGAAAAAACAAGTGCATGTTTCCATGGATAACGGTGCATTTTGGGCTGCAGGTGTGCGGCGCTGTCTGGTCAGCTGCTCCGCTGTTTCCTGTCAAACAGGAAGAGCCAAATGAGTGGAGATGAAAGTTCAAGGTAACACACAGCTGGCAGTTGTTAAGGTGGGTAAATGCAGGTGTGCTTCAAGGGCAGCAGCATGCATGCCGTGTAAAAGGAGCCTAACCCAAACAGATGACATAAAAAACGTATATGAATGTTGGCTCATGTGTTGGAGACACACCGCAGCAGTAATCTCAAGCAAAGATCTTGAGAAAGCAAAGATCTCGAAGGGGCCTGTGGTATCTGACGATTTACTAAATATACAACAGGCCTCATTTCTAAAAATGTCTACACTTTATTTTAGATTTAATTTCATAATCACTTCAACAAATAAATGGAAGTCACTTATCAATGGCACATTTATAGAAAACAAAACCATCACACCTTTGTTGGATTTGGTAACAAATGCAAACTCTGAAAATGAGGACCCCAGGAGAAAGTTAGCCCTGGATGCTGGAAATTGGGCATGACACATTAACTGAGAGCCACATTCTCCTCTTCATGTAGCATGTGTTTGTCTCCTCCTGACAGACACATGCTACAGGGCTTTGCGTCCCTGATGTGTCACTCAACATAAGATGAAACTGAGATCATGAGTTTAATGGCCTGAGGTTGTAAAGAGAGAGGAGGGATGTAAGGGATACTCTAGCATACACATATCATTCATAATCCGTCATAAACCTGTCCTGCTATGACTGCAGAAGCCGATATTTTACGATAAACATCTCGCTGAAGTGTGCCGCGAATCGAGGTTTGATGAAAATGACATTTGCAAGAAAAATGCAAAGTTTGGAAAATTATGAGTTTAAGACCGAACAATTTTTCTGGAATAGTTGATTGAAGTTAATAGTTTATAAATAGTCTATACATGTCAGAAAAATAGAGATAAATGTCTGTTTCAGATTCCCAAAGCCCAAGGTCTTCCAGTTGCTAATAAAAATATAAGACAGAGAAAAAAATAGGTTTGATGGAGACTTACCATGTCCACCATCTTAGTTTAGAATGTTAGCATGCTAACATTTGCTAATTAGCACAAAACAGAGTACAGCTGAGGCTGATAGGAATACCATTAGGAAAGGGCCCATTCATTGATGCTTGAAGCTTTAATTCATTTCTGTTGATTTTCTGTTGATTGACTGAAGAAAATAAGCTCTTAATCGCTTCAGAACTAACTGTGTTTACTTGAGAGTCAACAGTGAAGTTAACTATGGTCTTGTAATACAGTGAGAAAACACTGAAAACAATTGAGATGTAAAAAAAAGTCCAAAGATGACAAACTGATGTGCCAATAGCTTCCAACTGGAAAATCACCACCACCACCACAACAACAACAACAACAGCAGCTTAGTTCAGTCAATGATTGACACTTTGGATTATGTCTGTCAATACTGAGGTCATACATGCCCAGACATGTCTCCTGAAATGAGGTCATCTCATTATTTGAAAGGTAATCTTGCAGTCTGCAGTAACAGTAAATGAATCAATGTGCTGCACTCCAGGAGGACTATATCACTGTTTACCTATCATGGCTATCATTATATTATTCTATATAAATGAATAAAATAAATGGCAGCCTGCAGAGGTAAACTGCTGCTAATTTGTACAGTAACTTGTGTAAAAGGGGGTGGATTATCTCGGGCCAGCATGAGAGATGTGGTTATCAACCTGCTAGCTCTGGGGCATGTGTGTGTGTTTATGTTTAACTAGTGATGATGAACCTGCCAAGAGAAGGTGTTGAAAACTGTGGCCTACACCCTTCAGAATGACTGCACTTCCATGAACTGGAAAAAAAAGAACTTAGTTAAAGCCAAGTGAATTCATTCGAGAGTAGTCAAATACATGTTTAATAGCTCCATACAAGGCCAATGGGCGGTACCATAATGGACAAAACACTGAGTCAAACAATGTGTAAGCTGTTAGAAAACTGGGTACCAGCTGATAGTACTTTGCCGTGCACATTAATATTTATTTCCCCATCAGATATAGGAGTGGTACATGCAGCTCAGGCACAGTTTCATAATACTCTGTAGCATTTCATTACCTTTAATTGCCCAATAACATTTAAAGCTTGTGTCAGTGAATGGCAAAGTGAACCAGAAAGACCTCAATGAATCACTTGGTAATGGGCTTTTGTTCTTGTTGAATCTATTTGGTGCACTGAAACCTTTGGGGCAGCGATGGAGAATCGTTTGTTTCACGCCCCACTTCCAGAGGGCCTCAATGATCCAGCTGGCATACAAAAGCCCAATAACCAATTTTTTCCTCCTTCCATTTTTTATTTAACCTCACCGTCGACAGTGGAGTGAATGTGCGACGTCTAATGAGCGGCAATTAACAATGTAACGAAGACGGGACAACCTCCCAGCAGTGGCGGCTTACAGTCAAGTAAATAAAGATAAGCAGTCGTAGATTGGTGATTCTTTAGCCCGATGATGGAGAGCTCATTTCATTTTTGTTTACAGAGGGGGAAACATGAGCTCAAGCACCAGCGTAATTCATCACACTCAGCTGGGTTCTGCATTTATCATCTCCGAGACCAGCTCACTTCCCATTTCCAGCGATTTGTTTATATATATATATATATATATATATATATATATATATATATATATATATATATATATATATATATATATATATATATATATATATATCAGTTTAAGCCAGATCCAAGGCTACGTTTTCCCAAGTGCTTTGAGACCTTGAAAAAAACGTTCTGTGACTTCAGGGAGAATTTAGGGAGACAAATGTTTTTAACAGCTAGTAAAAATTGCTTTATTTTAATAATACTTGCATTACTGACTACTCCCTGCTAGTTTATTAAGGTTGTGCATGTTTTGTGTAAATGGAGTGAGCAACAACAATAATCGGCTACCTACATTTATCAATGTATGTTAAAATACACCACAGCTGCATTTCAATTGTGCAAAGCCAGTATGACTAGAAACTGTCTGGCAGCTGGTTACAAGCACATTTGTGTCAAATTGAGGTATCCTATCTATGCCAACTATTTTTTTTAGTACTATTTTTAGCCAGTACATGGCAAATGCACAGTGCAGCCCTAAAGTGTTCAGCTTATCTCTTGTAGACTTAAGTAATAGTTCTGCAAATTCAATTCTAGTTTATGTCATGCTATGTGGAGCATCAGATGGATGTTTCCAATATTTGACAGTTCAATGAGTTCTGACAGTTACAGGATATAAAGTATGGATGGTGTTTTAGTTTTGTACTGCTTTGACATGTTACTTGAAATACCTCAATGCAGTACACCCTTCCTACTGGATACAACACTTAAGAGTTATATGAAAACACTGCTGGGCACCAGCCTTTATCACCCAGGGTCACAGTAAGTGAGTGTCCGGCCTTGTACTCAGTGCCTCTGATTAAGGATCATGTCCACAGCCTGAGCCAGATTGTCCACAGTGCCGTCAGCCATCACCGTTGAGTGCCTCTCGTCACTGGGCCTGAGGGAGGAGAGGCAAAAGTACATGCTTGAGGACACGCATCACGAGAAGAAACAGGAACAAACACACAAAGGCTCGGTAAACAGTTTGATGCTATCAGCCACATCAACAAAACTGAATGTACAAAGCATGAACAGAACCAAGCAGAAATACTCTACAGGCTGTCTTGTTTAAGCTTGAGGGGAAGGTTTTGGTAATATAAAGGGTTTATGTCCTCTCAGAGTGATCATAAGAGCGTATTCATTAACAACAATAACGTACTAAAAGTGAAACGTTTAGTGATATTTTTTGCTGTGTTTTGATATCTTCGCGCTTAAGGTGGCTGTCTAGCTGCTTGCCAAAAGCCCCTGTAGGGTTACGCATGTTTTTTGTCTCTATCACCAGCTGTCACACTGTGTTCCAGACTTTTTTTAATATATCTACAGTCTACTAAAACAGACCAACTGGGGACTTGTACGAGAAAATGCTTAATCCAAAAATACCCAGTTTCTTATAATAAAACCAAGAAAATAATTTGGAGACTTAGGCCAGTGCTTTCCAACCTGGGGATGGGACCGACAGAGGAGGCAGTTGGGAGATACTGTTAATGTAAAAGGTTGTAACAGAGAGACAAACATATTTTTGCTACGCAAAATGTAGTAAAAAAAAAAAAAACTACAGCAATGGATGCATATATGGCTGTTTAATCAGCTGGTAGGGGTAATGTGATCCATTTGGTATGGCACCAGGCCCAGGCCGGCATGTAGGACCTTTCTTCTCTCCATCACATCAAAAGATGGCGACGCCCCCTTCATTCATCTGCAGGACTGCCCAGGACTCATTTAAGTGGTGCCTATAGATCCCCCCCCCCCCGCCTCCCCGGGCTGCCTCGGCCAGGCTCTGTGTGTTGCCTCTGTTCCCAAGTCACGGGTTGGAGCTCCAGATGGGGAGGCTTTGTCTGGCCCTGGGTGTGCGGCACACACCACCATTAATCCTGCCCTCTGAGAGCTTGCAGAGGGACCATGGCAAATATTTGTGAGCCGCCCAAGTGTAGCGTCAGAAAGAAGAGGCCAGTGGTGGGGGGTGAGGAGAGGTGTTGAATACTGAAACCACAGTGAATACGGGGAAGCGGTGCCATGTGTTTACGCATGTCTATCAGCCACTAGCGCTTGGGTTATGTGAGCTGGGTCGCTAATGGTCCGGGTGTTATGTCTCCTGTGCTGTATTTCTCCCACACCCTCTTTTGCCCGAGGACTGATTGAGTTCACACACGCACGTACAGGCACGAACACACAAGCGAGTTAGTCACATGGCTCTTTTGTTTCAAGCAGTGAAGCCAACAGCACACGTCTCTTCAACCTGATGCTCCTTTAAATCTCCCATGGCCTGCACCTTTTAGATATGCATGCATGCATGTGTGTGTGTATGTATTCATTTAGCTGCTTTCCTCCCATCACCATGAATAATGAAGGAGTAACCAGGTCAATGTGACCATGCAAAATTCAGCACAATGCAGCTAGTGTTACAGATGAGGTAATGTGCTGCTCGCTGCGTGTCCTTTAGGTCGACGCAATATCAATACACACGATGAGATAGGTTTGGTTCCTGAGCCTGACGGACACTGCACAGCCTTCACCTAAGGGGGAGGTCAGCTATTAGGTAGGAGGTGGGAAGCAGCCAAGAGTTTAGTTCAAAACAGCTGCTGCCATGCTGAGAGACCAAAAAACAAACAATTCGAAGATGCAACTTCGGATCTGGGAACTGGCAATGGACATTCTTCACTATTTCTTAACATTTTATATACGCAAAATTAGAAATAAATGACGTTGATGAAAATAATCATTGGGTGAAGCCTTTACCTTTGGTTCTGTACCACTGTCACCTATCAAATCAGTCAACAAGTAATCTGAATTATTATTCCATGTGCTTAAAAAAACTAAAACTGGTAATACTGTACACCCGTGATCCCCTACAACAGCTATGACATGACAGTTGATTTAACAGTTTGAGAAATGGATTTTGTGTATATACTGCTCAGGCAATATAAGATTAGAGCGGCTTAGAGTGTTTTTTGGGTAGAAATATAACATGATACATGGCTCTATAAAAACATGGATACATTTTTATTAAGAACAGGCCATGCCTCCATAAAATGAAAGTGGATACAAAGTACTCATACAGTGAGTGTACTAGTACGAGTGTACTACATCAGCTGTATGTCAAAGAAAGAGAGAGATGAGGTATGATACATTAATAAAGGAAAATGGGGCATGTTTAACATAAGGATATGAGACAGCTTCTTCTTCATTTCATTGTGAAGGTAGCTGACCGTGGGGTGAAAGGCATGACAACCTTCCCATCGGTTAATGCTTAACACACTAGCACATACACAGAGACACAGAGGTGCATGCAGAAGGAAGCAAAACTTCAATTTCAATTTCCACTTCTCCTTTCTTAACCTCCTCACCTTTGCTGAGTATGACACAGTGCAGATAAGATATAAATGAGGGTAGAGATGAAAAGTTCAACCGGAGGCCAACAGTGCATGACACTTGAGCGATGCTTTGTTGCACATAGAGCAATTTTGGGGAACCTGGCTGGATTTCAACACAGAAATGTCTTAAACTTTATAGCTTTGAAATAACTCTGAATGCCTGTTGTTGACATTGTAAGTCATGTACTGGGTGTAGACAACACTGCAAACCCCTCATGGAAAGTTAATTAAACTCTAAAGTAACTTAAAATGACAATTCAATGGTGATTTTAAAGTTATAAGTAGCTCAAAAGTCCCAAATTGCAGGTGCATTGGTTAAAATACCAGCAAAAGTGTTTCATATGTAAAAGGAAACTGTTGAAAGTCACCAATTAATATGCAAAACAATAATAAACTGCATCAAAAAAGATGAACAGGAATAACAAGTGGAAGATAACAACAGGGATACAATATTGACAATTGCAAGGGGGCATGCAACTAAGACCTATGACTTAAGTTTTCATGATGTTTTTTTCCTCTGCTTAGAATCCTCTGCCACAAATGAATACAAAATGTAACACCCCAAGTTTTTTGTAATGTGTGCCGTCACCTGGCTAAGCAGTGAGGAATTACATTCATGAGAGCTACGACAACGCTGAGAGGAAAAGAGTTAGCCTGCCAGCAAGAGACGGAGAAACACTCGCGCCAGTTCACTGTGTGGAAGTATGCCTTGCCCTGTAGAAGTATTTTTTTCATACCACACTAGTGAAGGAAACCATCAGCCATAACAGTGCCTTCTCTCACACTAAAGCAGATTATATAACCATAACCCGAAGGAGAACACAACCTGACGCTAACTATAGCCTTTATGTTCAGCCAAGCCTTGTGGGTGAGATAAGGTACTAACACAAGACAAAGCTTTCTCCCCTCACCCTGAGGGGGAAGACAACGTGTGTAACTGCATGCATTTTCTGCTGCTCGGTGGCGTTGCAGGAGTCTTGGCCTTGAAGGTAAGAATGTGATCACAGCTTGACTGGCTCCGTTATAAACAAAAGGTCACGGGAGATTTTGATGGCGTATCAGAAGGAGTGGAAGAGAAAAAGAAGACGACTGCAGCCAGTTGAGATGTTCCAGCCTGGTTTTATCATTATCCACTTCAGCTTTTCCTCTCTTTTGTCTTCTACCTGATTTTTACAGAACCGCTACAAGACACAAGATAAGTCCCTCGAAATAATACAGCTGCAACCTCTTATGAAAAACAGCCCAACTGAACTGGGGAAACCACCATGTTACTTACATGTTATGGCAACAGAGGTGACAGATGCTAAGCTGGAGCCACTACATCCTCTGCTGAGTTTGTGGCCATGCAGCAGCCGTTATCTCTTTACACTACCAAGGACTGTATAATGTTGAGTCATGATCAGCAAACAGCTGCGGTATGGTTTCACACTTTACACAGCTTAACGGTTCTTTCCAATCAAGCAGGACACAAAGGGGTTTCCCTGTTCGCAGCATAAAGAGGCACTTTTTTTCCATCCTGTAGCGCTCTGAAAATCTCCTGTGAGTACTAGTGATGAGTGTGTATGAGTGTGTGTGTGTGTGAGAGAGAGAGAGAGAGAGAGAGAGAGAGAGAGAGAGAGAGAGAGAGAGAGAGAGACAGAAGAGAGAGAGAGAGAGCATCCTGGACTGTCAAAACCACCCACTGGAAAG
>NC_135875.1:9590269-9602769 GCF_031162955.1 Sander vitreus
AAGAAAAGGGCCTTTGAATGGCAGGTTCAGTTTCAAATATATATATATATATATATATATAAAGAATATAAGAATATATATATAAATTATAATACCCTGTATGTATGTATGTATATATATATATATATATATCATATATGTATGTATGTATATATATATATATATATATATATATATATATATATATATATATATAATATTATTTTATTATTATATATATTTGCTGAGTCTTAGTTCTATGTTACACTCCCCACTGTTACTTGCATACTTTATTGTTTGTTTTAATTTATTTTTTTGTATTGCCCTGTTTTGATCCCAATAAGTAGAAGGGGATGTTTTGTGAGCCTTTATTTTCCCACATGTGAGGTTAAACACAATGACATTGTTACATTACATTGTTACATATAGCGGACCCATGTACTTGTACAATGTGTCTGTTGCTGTAATGCACAAGGTCTATTATTTTGTGTGGAGCTGCTTAAAAAAAATGGGATGTTTAGTTAATGTTTACAAGTGTAAAGTGGGACACTACATTGTGTTAGTATTACCAAGTAATGTTGCATTCAGGTCAATATGCCCATCTGTTGTTGCTTGATGGGCTTGAGTTTGCCATATTGTGCTTTCAGCATATTTTTTGAGCATACAGTACCTTTGAGGTTATTCTGGAGAATATCGTACATTCAAAACTTGAAAGTACATTTAGAACAGAAAAGATGTGCGATTACTTTGCGATTATTTACGAGTTAGCTATTTACCTGATTAGAATATTTCCTGTTTATTTGACCAAATTATTTACAAAAGTAAACTCCCTTCATTCTTTCACAGCTGTCCAGTCAGCAGTGTGCTCAATATGCAGAGCTTCATGTGACCCAGATCTAACCACTCTTTTCATCAGCATGTTATTGTTAGCAGTGCCGCTGATGACTTGCTGAGCCTTCGCTTGTGTGTGTGTGTGTGTGTGTGTGTGTGTGTGTGTGTGTGTGTATCCACAGTATATCTCACTGTGTAGGAGTCCGAGACTGCTAGTGGTGAGGGACGGCTGAGTCACCTGCTTCTGGTACAGAAAATGCAAATACACATGTTCAACACACACGCACGCACAAACATGCATGCACGCACGCATGCACGCACGCACGCATACACACCATCCATTAGGAGAAAAAATGGCTCCATCAGAAACCAGGCAAGGGCCCAAGCCCCCCCAGCCAAGCAGCCTGTCTATTGGTAACTGCAAGAGGGATTGGATCCCCATTGAAACGACTAAGGGCCTGTGTTCATGTATTTAAGAGGCAGTGCTATGTTTCAGCCTGCCATCTGTGGGCTTTAGCTCTCCGATTCTCTCTCACTCCTTTTCTTTCTTTCTCTTTCTATCTCTTTCACGGATGGAAAAGTACCGTTGAGAGGCTCAGTGGCCGAGGCCCGGCCAGCTCCTTTGTCTCGCCGTGGGAGTCTGGTCTCACTGTGAAAAAAAGCTCAGGTTAATTATTAATATCTCATTGACTTATAACGCACGACAGGCTTTAGAGGAGCCTGCAGGCAGGGGAAGCTGTCACCCCAGGGTGGTGAGAGATGGTAGGCCATCCTCGGGCACCCACTGGACTCTCATTAAGCTCTTTAACCTTTTGTTTGTGCGACTACTGCCACATCCATCTCAAATCTGTACTCAGTCTGTGTTGCCCTGTTATGTTCTGATCTCACGTCTATCTCATCCAAACAGAAGGTTCAAAACTCAGCTTGAATGAATGAGAAAACAAGATGTCGATTTAGCTGGGGACGAGTCTCACTTCACCCCTTCTACTCTCATTTTAGCTTTGTTGTACTGTTGTGCACATATTGATCTCTGTGACATGTGATCATGGTGAACTAAAATGACCTCATGGGTTTGAAAGGTGTTGTAGTTTGCTCCATTGCAAATGCAAGCAGCTTCGATAAACCTGGGTCCACAGGCGTGACAATGGATTTCAATGTTGACCCAGTTATTAAAGTTTTGCCTTTGCTATCACAAGCAGCTGTTTATCTTTGCACACAATTATGTTTAACACTGTTTGCGATGAAAGGCTAACCATGCTAGCAACAAATCTGTGTACATAGCAGTGCTTTGGCTAAATTTAGCTTGCCATATACGTTTCTATTGACATCTGTATGCTAGGTATATTTCAAATCAATGTCAAATACTCTTATTTTTGCCTAAATATTGTAAAATAAACACTTTCCATCACTATTAGCTCTTCTGTGCATATTTGCATGCAACTATATACGTTAATGTTCTTGCAAACAATAAACTTAAGTACCGAACATGCTAGCGACAAACCAAGTGGCTAAATATGGCTATATATGAAAGCCGTTCTTCAGCTAAATATAACTGTTTAGCCATATTTGACTAGATGTGACTAGATATGTCTGTGTTTATCTAGATTTGGCTAAACACAGTAGAGAAGTAGATTATTCTGCAGTGGTGATTTGAGAAGTTTATATGGACATTTTGGACTCTTTTGCCATGAGTCTTAGTCATTCATCATTGAAATCCAACTGTTGTGAATCCAAGTTGATGACAGATGCCGTCCTCTGTGAGCAAGAGCGAGCAAGCAAGCCTACAGGCAGTGAAGGTCTCAAAACTCATGTTTCCACTGGAATATTCTATTAAAAGCATAGAAATGTGAACGTAAATCTTCAGAACAGAGAAAAAAAGGCAAAAAAGACAAAGCAGTGCAAGCAATGAGGAAATCCTTCCCAGAATTGATTGCGTTTACATTCCTCACAAAGTTGCCGATTCCGATCCATGGGAATGGGATGAAAACATAGCTTAGACTCAAAGTTAATAGACTGTATGCAATTATGTTAAATGCTGCCATTAAACACAAAACTGATGGAATCCAGCCTAAATGTTTAAAGTAAAGAGAATTTAAGAAAACTTTCTTAAATATGCATATGCACTTAAGTTTATTCATTGTGAAAAGTGGAATTGCTGAAGCAGTGCAAAGAATGGATGAGGTGGGAGCATGCAGCTAGGAAAGAGATCCAACAAAACGCAGCTTTCATGTGTTATCTGTTAAAAAGGAGGGACATCCAGAAGTGAAAATGGAAACCTTATGCAACATGTATTTTCCTATTTCACCATGTAAACATCCTGACAAAGGCCCTGCTGCTGACTGAGAAAGGAGATGCAGGAAACAGTGAGAGGCTGGTCAGTGATTAGTGGATAGGACTGAAATGAGTTCATGGATTCATATACATAGATGAGCATGTATACCGTTTATATAGCCTCTGTTGCGCTGGGCTTAGTGTTTTACCTTCGAAACAGCAACAACAAACCTAAACACTGTTTGCCACAGAACAAACGAAACCCATCGGGTCACCGTGCTCTTGATTTTGGTTCCTCTGATGATCCGGGGGGAGCTGGAAACAAAAGAGGGTCCCTGCGGATTCTGCTTCAGTTCAAAAGGCCATATTCTGCACATAGTATGATTCACTGGATTAGAGTAAAGGGTCTCTGTGGTGGCACAGAGGCAAACTGACCTCAATGACACATTCCGAAATGCTATAGCTGTCAAGTTGACAAGCTTTTAAGCGCACAACCCACACCCTCAGCAGAGAAGAGCGAAATGAGATAACTTCACTTCCTTCCCACACAGACAAAACTAATGTGCTAAAAGCGATTGACAGGACAGGGTGTGGGACTGTGCTGTTGTACTAGACGCTATAAAAATGCTCTCCATGTCTCCAGAGAAAAACAGTTCACAAAAGGTCAAGACAGAGCAAAATTACAAGAAAGTGCAACTCAAGCATAACTTGCTCAGACATGATCGCACATGAAATCCAGTTCTACAATAGTGATGCATACAAACAAGGCCTTGAAATATGGTTAAGTCACAAACGCTACAGACGATCACTCCCTGTCCGATGGGCACACACTTGAAACCACGTACATTATCATAGCCATTGAGGCTATAGGACACCAGTGGATGACTGAAAGATAAGCTAGGCTGAAATACAGTATGTACCTGAGAGCCATCCCAGGGGCAGCGCTCAGTTTATAAAAAGGAGATTAAGCTGCAACCACAGCCATGCACAGTCCCCCTGCCAAGGTTCAGTGTCACAGATCTGCAAAGGACAAAGCCCATCCATAAACCTAACACTGCTGGGCTGCTTTCAGTCTAATGTTTGTTCAATTCACAGGATAGGAGATCTAATAGGCAGTTTATGTCAGAGGGGGAGAGCATCACCTTTCTGTCAACACACATAGTGAAGTGAAATGTTCACACTTTTCCATGAACACTGTCAACTGTCAATCTTTCCACCTGTATATTTATTTAAGGTGGAGAATTGTTAACTCTCTTTTGCATTAAGCGCCCTGTGTAAATAGAACAATACAAACACGTATTCCATGTTTCAACTAGTGTTAGCTTTCTTATCTTGTTTGCACTAACACTAAAACAAACAAAGCAGAAACTGGAATAAAAGATAAAAAACAGACCTTGTACCAGCAATTAAAAAAAAAAACATTTTTATTGCATGTATTAAAAGATTTAAATGCTGCATATTTGCAATATATTCCAGGTTTTAACATTAAAAACCTCCAGAACAAGCTCATGTTCAGATCTTGTGTAGTAGTTTGATTTTTAGACATTATGTTAAAGCAACAATGTATAGTACATCTTGCTAGAATGGACATTCAAATTATTGAATGCAAATTATTGACGTACAAGTTAGAGCTTGTGGCCACTTGAGATGTGAGAATACAATTAAACCTATTTTGACCAAATATCGTGATTGCGATTCAAGATTTACTAAACAAATCCTGACCACTATATTACTATATATTAAGCTGATAGCAAAGATCTTTCCAGTGTGAGAGCTGTAACTCGCTCTTATAATCTGTTTGCTCAGGCTGATGGGTCATTTGCTTTCCTAATGAGCAGACCTTCCTTCTATTCGCTGCACTGATAATGGCTTTATTTGCAAGACTTCATTACGGGGACCAGTGGAAATCTGCTTGGGATATCCCCACTAATAACAGGCTGTGTGTCAGCTCAGTCTGGGCTGCTGGGAGGGGGGACTTGGCCCATGCTGGACACTGGTGACTAATTAATCTGGACCCGACCTGAACTAGATTGATAGAGACAATTTTACAGTTTTATTGCTGCCAGGAAGTCTGCATTATGGCATCAAACCATATCCTTTTGACTATCATTTCACAAACGTCTCAGACCTGCTGGTTCTGAATACTATGATTACAGGAGTAGCAGTTACAGTGATAGCTATGACTATTTGCATACCGACCATCTGGTGAGAACTGTGTGTTCTAACTGATGTTACTGTGCACAATACTGCATGTGTGTATATGTGCGTGTTTTTGCATTAGTACAACAGCTTCCTTGATAAGATGTGTGCCAACCACTGTACTGTAGTTAATGTTGCAGAGTGCACACACAGCAGTCATAACTCACCTTTCATCAGTCTAGGTTTGTTGTCTGACACTTTAAGCTGAATGCTAACACGATCATGCTTACATTTGCCTAATATTCCCATTGTATCGTCCCAACAACCAGAGGTCTAGCCAGCCTCCTAGTTGTAAGTTTGAGTCAGATATATCAGGAATTTTCTGTCAGCCAAAACATCTCCCCGTTAGCGAAATGAAGGGTCAACAAACCATGAGCAAAATGGCTGCAAATATAACCTTTGAAGAAAATCCAAAATTAACACTAATTTAGCAATCTATTTAGCTAATTAATGAAAGAGCTATTGTTTGTTTATCTTTAGTTTCACTTGTTAATGAGCGACCCATGGCCCTTCGCTGCGTGTCACCCCTCTCTCCATCGCCCCACTTTCATATCTACCTGTACTATCTAATCAAATAGCCCATAAAATGATCTTTAAAAAAGGATAGCAATGGACTTCTTTTGCAATGATGCACGAAAACTCCCAAGTGGGAATAACACGGCAACAACGTGGCATGAATGCAGCATTAATCTAACCCTGGCAAGTTGCTTTGTTCTCTAACATTCTAATGTTACTTATAGCACAAAAAAAAAAAAAAAAATACTGAAGGAAAACTAAACTGCATGGTAATCACAGGGCGAACCCACCCCCCTACAATGCTTGCTTCCTGTTGCGTCCTTCAGTGACTGTCGCAGACAGAAAGGGCACGCACCAGGGTGCGGTTTTGGTACCATCGGGGACTAGTTCTCTCTGGAGATGTTCAATCTGGCTCGGCTTGCTTGGAAAACAGTTTCCCAACACTCACATTAGCAGTCGAGCATTGGCCACAGGGAGAGGTTTACTATGTAAACATTTTGGAGGTTGGTTGCTGCTGTGTGAAAATGTTTGCTGTGCACTCTCTGCCAGATTCCAACGGGAATCCAGTGACGGCTTCCTCTAACTCATTGGCCCACATTCAAAATACCTATTAATACTATGTTAGTATCTGACACACACTACACTATTTTCTCGGCGGCAGAATTACAAATGTCAATACTGAAGGTGTGTGAAATCAAAAGCCTGAAATTGAACTTCTTTGATTATGACAGATACATGGAGAAACAGACAGCGTGCCTAGGTCTACAGGTTCAGAAACTAATTGCGTCAGCTAGCAGTACCAATTAAACTGGTTTTCAAATAGTGCATGAAGGAAACAGCATGATGTGAACCTGCTTTTATGAAGCTTCAAAGCACTTAAAGATAAGAGAACAGGAACAAGAACACAGGACCAGTAGAGACCGCAGGAGATGGCTATTTAAAAGTGTGAGCCACAGGACAGAGAAAAGGACTGCATCCTCATAACCTGACTGCTCTTCCAGTGTCATAACAGTTTGACCATTAAGATGGAGAAGTACAGCTGCTGTTAACTGTGTTAGGCAACATATTCGACATATGCTATGATATGCATGGTTGTGCTTACAAAAATAATCTTTAAAAAAAAAAAAAAAAAGGATACCAATGGACGTACTGTATTTTGCAATGATGTGCGAAAGCTCCCAAGTGGGAATTACACGGCAATAACATGGCATGAATGCAGCATTAAACTAACCCTGGATATTTTGGCTTGTTCTCTACCAAACATGCTAATGTTAGGTTGTGTAAGTGCTCAAAATGGTCAACAATATAAATGAGGAAACATCTGTTAGAAGATTAGGCAAACAAGACTAAAAACCTGACCAAGCATTTGGTACCGATTTTCAATATGTGACGGCTTTAGACACCCTGTGGTATGGACAGAACTCTGTATTTGGGTACTGAGATTTGATTTGCAGCTTAAACGTTTTGACTACCATTCAACACATAACTACAGAGCTGAAAGGCTGAGCAGCGATTGGACTACAGTGCAGTGTTGGCGGATTGTTCCTATGCAGTTGATCAACATCAGCAGTCAGATCTCCATACTCCCAATTTCCAACCACTTTTTGGTATAGGCCCCTCTTTGCAAACCTGTTCTACATTAAAGAGCAATGGGTTCTCTGGCTCCCCTGAGGGAAGTGCACTGACTTTCTCTCATTATTTAAGAACAAGGGAAAGTTGATTGCAAGCAGAACACTCCCCATTTTTTTTTTTTTTACAATTACCCCTATATTATGCCTATAGTCTCAGAGACAGAGATTGCTGGTGGGCATTGTAATTTCACTTTCACGCTTTGCCCCCCTGCTCTTGAATTTAATCTGCAGGAGCCATCACAAAAACATAAGCACATGCATGTACTGTGCATGACAGGAAAAAGTACAGTGAGCAGTTACATGTGTAACCCTAGGATAACATGCATTAATTTACTTAAACCTGGCATCCTTAAATATTATACATTTTTCCCTTTTTCAAACAGAATTAAGACAGATTTCACAAAGGTGAACGCATATGATGTACCATCTGACCTGACCAAGTATCTCAAATCATCTATTTTAATAAGAGGTGAGAAAGCAGATAGTGAAAACATACAAATAAGTTTCAGATCTAATTTAGGATCAAAGAATGTATGCAGTCCTAGCTGATATGATTATATTTGTATCTTTTTCCCTTCCTGTCTTGTCACCAGGCCTGGGGTATTTGAAGCATTCTTTTTTTTCCCCCAAGCCTGGTGGGAACTGGAGGCCTGCGCAGCATCTGGTTGACTTGGAAACAGCTGTGTTTTCACAGATCTGACTGAGGGTTTATAGCTGCTCCCAGCAAGCCCGGGTTCACTGGGCCTGTTTGGCTAAATAACGTTAAATCTCACGTCTGCTCCTCACTCACAGTCCCATGGAAAGAGTGTTACTGTCACCGATTCTCTTCTTGTTCTCAGGAAATGTATACAATATAGTCTAAGTCTGGTGAATGATCTGGGATATTATGATGTGTCTATGTTAAATGAGTAAATTACAAGTTACTTTAGAGCCATACATTCTAAATTAATGCATACATTTTAGTTCCTGTTACTGGCTGTGTTTCAGAGGCAAAATACAAGTGTTCTGTTAATACTGACACACAAACTGACCAAAAATAAGAGACTAATAAATGGACAAAGTGATGATTTAACTTCAACACCTTGAATCCAGTCCTGAAAATTAAACGTTGGGCTTGATTAACACTACAGTGTACACTACATCATTTTACTGTACTGTTTTGAAATCATTATTTAGCCACTTATCTAATCACTTTCTGTTTGCCTGTGTATGCACGTGTTTCGCCACATAAACTCCATTCACCAATCAGTCCATAAATCTCGACCGCCACAGCTGAAACACAACATGTCGTGTAACGCAATACAGATTCCACATATGTTCCTCAGCGGGAAACCGAGCCTTTATTTCAACCAGTTGCTCTCTCATCCAAAAAAAAGAAACCACTGGATGAGCAGTGATATAATTTAATCCGCTTTACCCTGTGTTTAGTTGAGTATATCAGACATTGTTCAGAGTGTCAGCACACTGGAGCTGAACTGAGCTGCTGGTAGAAGATTGTGAAGTCACAAACCACATGGATTCTGCCCAGAAAAAGTTCTGTCTCCTACAGTTTACATAAACACTGCCTACTGTTGGCTGCTGAACTCCCATATAGACACAGATATGTAGGTTACACACACGCACATGCCAGCAACATACACAAAATACATTAAAGGGGAAACAAACACTCCCATAATGCCGACATACACACACAAAAATAACTCAGACAGACAGCACAGACAGAGGACAGGTTTTACAGTGAGTGACTGTGCTCTTAGTACAGGATTAGAGCTGACTGATGCTCAAGCTGATTACTCAGCGTTCCTGCATGTCAGTTTGCAGCAGTGGAGCAGGTCATCAATGCAAAGCATGGTGCTCCTTTGACTAATCGGTGATTTGTAGCCAAACAAAATGGTAACACTATCACGGTCTCCCATTTTGTTCTGTTCGGTTCTTTTAAGAACTGGTCTGCTCCATGACATTATCAGACTCGCTCTGCTGACTGACATTTGCTTCATGTTCCACGAGCTCGGTCTGAACTTGGAAAAACTGCTTTTAGTTTTAGTGCATCCGACTCCTGGAACAAATTACAGCACTTTCTTAAAATCAACTCAATTGTGCCGTTCGGACAATTTAGAAATCTGGTTTTAAACCTGCAAACTTCTACTTGGAACGGCTTTACATAATTGTATTTTCTTTTGCATCCCTATTATCCTAATGTAGTTATCAAATAATTTTCCAATTCTGAATGTTTTATTGTCTTTCTATATTTCTTATGATTGTACTTTGTATTTGTCTTTGTAATCTGACTATAGGACATTGAAAAGGAGGGTCGCCCCTCAATGATTTCGCGAGGATAAATAAAGGTTGAATGAAATGATGTAGGCTACTGTTGTTAAGTACAATTGTGAGGTACGTACACGAAAACTTCCCCTTAAGGCAACTTTGTACTTGTACCACTACATGCGTTTGATAGCTGAAGTTAATGGGGGATTTTACATATTACATATATGATTAAGTCAGATAATATGATGCAATGCAGTATATTATTGTACCTAAAATTACACAGAAATACAGTGTAGCAGTGAATAGCAGAAGAGAAGTTTAAGTACATTTAGCTTATACTTAAATGTGAAATTCTTAATGTCAGACATTTAGTTGTAATATTAAGAGTATTTTCATATTGTCGTATTGATACTTTTACTTAATTAAAGGATCTGAATACTTGTTCCACTACTGCTTCACGGTAATTGGGAAAAAAAAATAAAGCTATGAAAAAAAGGTTCTTAGGACCAGCACTGCAAGTGTAAAACATAAATGTTCAGGCTTCCCCTCCTATTTCCATAAATATTTCTTAAGTACACTTACAAAACCTAGAGCTAAGGTAGTATCACATACAGAAAAAAAACATTAAAAACACCAGTTACTGCATGACTTTGAACATACATTATAAATCCAATAAAGTTACAAAGTAGCGTGTTACAGTAACTTAACTACTTTTTCGGGTAAAAAGTAGTGTAACGTGCTACTACTGAAAATTTGGTAACAAAACGTAGTTCCTTTTTCAATTCGGCGCAACGTTACTTTTCCCAGGGACAGATTTGACAGCGACACTGCCTTCTCAGCTGCGCGCTCACAAGCTCCACACGGGATGTGACAGAGGCTGGTAGCAGAGCCAAAGCTAACTTTTGAGAGCGTTTTAAGCTTCGTGGCTTTTTGCAAGACGGCGCTCTGAGCCAGGCAGACACAAAGCTGACAACCTCACAGATGGACGCGGTGGAGATGGCCTCATACATACACGCAGCGGACCGCTGTGGACTTGTGTGTTGCACGGACACGCAAGGATTTCCAGAAAAGAGGCTGCATGTGTCTACGACCATCGTGGCTGCGCGACCGGTACAAGTCGATACAGACATAACATAGTATACACTAACACCGTGTAACGCCGATGACCTGCCGATGTGCATTCAACCCGCGCTGGACTCGTTCATAATGAATCAGCCGTCACTCTGTGAGTAGAGAATCCAGTCTGCAGTGTAGTTCAGACACTTCACTGATAAACCAGAGATGGGATTTATGGTCAAAGATAGTTTTTGTATAATTAACTTCAGTCTCTGCCAGAGACGCCTGCTTTTAAAAGTAACGTAAAAGTAAGGAGTAAAGTAAAAAGTTACTTTCCATAGGGGGTAACTAAGTAAAGTAACGGATTACTTTTTTTAAGAAGTAACGAGTAACGAGAAAACACTACTTTTTAAAAGTAACTTCCCCAACACTGACTATAATGTACATCATATATGTGTAGTTCCATAACTCCTACTCCCAGTCCCAGCCTTCGTCAAGCCATTATGTACCACATATAGCTTCTAAAATAATCAACCATATGTTTCTGTAATTACACCATAAGAAAGGCGCCACAGTAATCTCCAGGTTTAGGATCATAAATCCTTCGGCGACTAAGACTTTGCAGGCGAGTCGCATTCAACATGTGGAGAGAATAAAGCTATTTTCGGGGGATTCTCAATCAAATAAACAAATCTGGAGGACTGGACAGTGAGGTGGTGGTTATGGAGGAAACTGTGATTCACAACGGTATGAAGGTGCCCTCTTCTGGCAAACATTTGAATAGATTTTTATTCTGATTTACCATATGGTCAGACTAGTTTCAAAATATATAGAAAATGTGGAAAAGTTTTTAAGATGCATTTCTTCTGTTACTTGGATACTTCTCTTTAAAAAAGCTAAACCTTTTCTAAAAACAAATATTTAAAATATGGCTATGCAGTATGATTTATGTGTTTTTTATGTTACCAAGTAAGAAAGTAATTTTATTTTTTATCTCCAGGCATAAAAGCACAGATTAAGCCAGTGAACAAGCCAGTATTGAGCTGATATCTCACTCAAGGATACTTCAGCAGGGCACACACTGACATGGATAGTTTGACTAACCAATAGAGGCACCTGTTGCCCAGCGGTGGCCAATAAGATGTCATATTTAAGTGTGCTAGAATGTGTCGAGGAAACCATAATCTCTCTGCGTGTTGCCGTTCTCAAACTCCCTTTGCTTCGGGAAACAACAACAAACTTCGAGCTAGCAAGCTACATGCTAAAAAATGGCAAGTTTTGAAGACAATTTGGACCGTGCAATAAGGCAGGCCTGCTTGGTTCTTGGAGGGAATGATTGTAAAGATAGACAAAGAATACAAAGACACCAAGAATATGTTCACAGCATTTACCATCCAACATGGATGTTTTGGGACCGATAAGCGGGGATTGCTATGGACAAAGTACACACAGCGATACACTGGTAGGAGCAAATGATGTTCAACCATGTATCCAGCTGTTATTTTTTTCTCCTATGCTAGAATGTATGGGTGGTGTAGCCAGACCTATCTCTACAGTGATGTGGTCTGGCAATGCCAGACTAGGACATCACTGACCTGTATTTCCCAGTCCTGACTTGTACGCCTTTCATTCCACAGTGTTGGGCCCCACCCACATCATTCACCAGATCATCCCCAATCATGAGTGCCTGCAAGAGAGGAGGGAGATGGAAAAAGAAGGAGGACATTAGAAATTAGTTCAGGACTTTTTTTC